>NW_016913469.1:82529-161713 GCF_001483705.2 Eufriesea mexicana | reverse complement strand
TTTCCCTCGATCGTTTTAACTTGCCAGTCTCTAACGGCTTAGAAAATGAGAAACTCGTCGCGTTCTCTAATTTGCTTCGTGTTTTCTGTTTTATTCCTCTTCGTTGTTTTCTCGTCTTTCATTTTCTCCTTTTCTTTTTTTCTTTTTTTCTTTCTTTCTTTCTTTCTCTTTCTCACGGAGAAAGTTACGAATCGATCGGTGGATTCGGCTTCTCCACTTTTTCCGCCCGTTTCATTTTTGGCAGGGTGATCTGAATTGCAGATTTCGATGATTAACGATCCGCTGGATATTTAATTGTCGCGACAATTTACGCGTTGTTTTCGGCCACGATATCACTAATTCCGATCGTAATTAGCGAATGGCTCTGCTATTTCTCATATTAACCGACGATTTTTTTCTTTTTTTTGTTGTAGAGTGACAACGGGCTAGTGGACACAGATCCAGGTCGAGTTAGCAGCATGACAGCCATCAACTCGGTATGTAATTAATGAAACGCTACAAACACTGCGCCAAAGACATACCGTTTGGTAGTTTCCAATTCTACATATCACTCTTCCAATTAACAAACTCGAATCTACGGTACTCCTACTCGTCCCACTTAATTAAATTCTCTACGAGCTATCCGATACACGAGCAATAGACAATCTACGTACTTGCGCGAGTCGTTCTTAACACTGAGCCTACCTAGAACCTGTCAAAACAATCGTTCCAACGATGATTCCAATTTCTTGGATCACTACCGGATCACGATTCTTCCCGTATACTCCACGAGGAATAAACACGCGATATTTAATACCAATCGTACTAAATAACGAGCACTCTGTCAGGCCCAATTGGACGAATTAAAATCGACGAACGTAGCCATCTTGTTATCCAGCATTGGCAAGCGGTGCATCCGAGCACAGGGTACTCGAAGGCCCTCTAATCGCAGAAATTTCCCGAGTTTGCGAACGATGATGCATGAAAAGCGACGAGCACTCTTCATCCGAGATAAATCAAGTTCCTCGATCCAAAGTCTCTTCGACTCGAGGAAATTTCTCGATCCTCGAGCGCGAGTGCCTGCGCGTGACGCGCGGTCTCCACGGTGGCGCTCGATCCATAGAAAGTTGGCCGGATGGGAACGCGGTATGGAAATGAGGGACGTAGGTGGCGCTACTCCTGGGAATCGCTCGTCGACAGCGTCGCGACACGTCCGAAGGCTCGCGCCGTCACTTTTTCCGCTTTCCATCGGGAAAGGTCTCGGAATTCGTGTCCACGAGCGATCGGATCGACGGGAATTCCATCGGACCTTTCGGTGACCGATGTCGAGGCTCCGTCCTTTTTCCCCGATTCATCCTCGTCGCGATTCTTCCTCTTCGTTTGCCGCGTTTCCTGGCATTCCTTGCGCCGGAAACTTCTCTCCGAGTTGGCTGGCTTTGCGGTGGTCCCTCTTCTCCATCGCGGTATTCCGAATCGATGAGATAGTTAGGCGCTCGCATTTCCTACACGGCCACTTGGAAATAGCACTTATTCGAATATACGAGTTTCCTTGGAATCTATTTTTTATTGCCTTTGAGAGAAATATTGGTAATTGCATAGAGTGGTTAGGGTCTCTTCGTCGGTCACTGGAGCAAAAATGAAATAAGTTTTGGATTTTTCGAAATTTTTCACAGTGACGGGGTTAGGAATTAACCCTTTGACTTCCATGGCAAAGCATATAATGTTAAAATAATAATAAATCGGTGATGTAAGACAATATTCTTATCCAATGAAGCGTTTATCTTATTGGCGATCACGGGTGACTACTGTGGCGCCTTGGTATCGGTTGACAATTGACTAACTGTCAATTTTCATTCAATTTTTACAATTTTAGTTTTGCAAGTAGTTCAAGTGCTGCACCAATGGTTCCCAATGGTCACCAATGACCGCCATGGCGTCACACAAGAAACCATAACTGGTCATATATGACCTATGTGGCTGTGAAAGTGTCAATATAGTAACATCAGTATAATAATAGGATCCCTAACCTTTCTTTTTAACCCTACAGATGTCTCTCTCTCCATTTTGATATCTAGTTTCCAATCTAAAATAGAAATACACGCCTACTTATAAATTAGGAAATTATTTATATCGTCTTTCCTTTCTTTTTCCTTTTTATTTTTTTTTTTTTTTATTATTTTTTAAATCGTTGAGATATATTCTCGAACGATCAGATAAGTTAATAAACGAAAAGAAGCGAAAACAGCGTGGACGGAAAAATCGAGTGGCCAGGCGATCCATCGATCAACGAGATCCTCCCTCCACGGATGTTTTCCAAGCGAGTGTTTTCACTCGGATAAAATTTGGCAAGTTGATACGCGAGTGTTAGGGAGGCGCGGTATTATTTAGCAGCGACGCGAGCGTTTCAAGAGCGCTGTAAGTTACAAAGTGAAATACGCCGGCGGTCGCGACTAAATTCCATTTTAATAGTTGAAACGCCTCTGTGTAGCGAGTACTCGCGCTTTGGGAGTCATATTTTAGCCGGCGTCTGGTACACAAGCCGTAAGTTCGGCGCGCGTTTCGTCTCCGCGCTTCTTTTTAACCTCGTCGTCTGGACCACGTTTCCGGAAATGATTTACCGATTTCGTTCCTGTCTTTCCGAACGATTAAACCACATTTCCTCGCCAGTTACCGACGCTGCTTTTATTTCTCTCTTCGTTTCAAATCAACCCTCGCGGCTCGACGATTTTTTCGTTTTTTCATTTCCACCTCCAGCTGTTATAAAACCGGAAGCTTCCGCTGATTTTTAAACACGCGATACGTATGTTTCAAATCAATATCGGTGCACGCTTTCCGACAGAACCGTATTTCTCTCTCCATTCGTTTATTTTCCCGGGTTTTCGCGAATTTGGCTTTCCGGCAGGGGAAGTTAAAAATTTCTCAATTTTCTTCGGGGAAACGCGTATGACTGTATCATAATTGGAAATTTGCCTCTTTGTGATCGACAACGTTCGAAGTTCCCGCCGAATATTCGTCCATTTTACCGATCCTCGACGCGGAAAGTAATTTTCTTGGCGCGAAAATTTAAAAAGCGATTAAATTGCGTAGAACGCGTTACTATATTTTTCCCATTGTCCCGAAACGATGGGACGATGATCTTTTTCTCTCCTTCGAACACCGATTCGCCCTGGTCGGGAAATGTTCCCTCCGACGGAGCGTCGATGCACGATTAACGCGCGATTTAACGCGCAACCCAGTTTCACGAGCGCTGCAAATAACTGGACACAACTACCTGGTCGCGGGTGTGCAACTATTTTTGAAAAGGCCATGGAGTAAACAGTTTGTTCAATTGCTCTTAGAATTACTCGGTAAAATCAGGCATCGCGATACATCGCGAGTTTGTAGGTTAATGGCGTATCGATAAATTCGCGATGGCGCTGCCCGTATAATCGTGGCCATTTTAAAACGCGCTAAATTGTCCCGTTTAGCTGTGCGGAAGTCACCATTCGCTTGGCGAAAGTTTGATAAAAATAGCGCGAGATATATGCATATATATAAATAAGGTTCTCTTCGAGTTCCAAATACCGAAATTGAGAAGAAACTGAATTTATTACGAAAAATAAATTCCATAATTACGAGATGGATTTAGACTCCTCGGTTGTTGGAAATAAGCGACTTACTTTATTTTCAACGTGTGCGAAAAGTTAAATTTGGTTTGCGAGCTGTTTTTGGAGTAACTCGAAGTATTTCATAAATAACGCTCCATTTTCCTCCGCGAATTTATGCGACTTTTCGCGAAGTTGAGGAAATGATTATTCGATATAATAGGATGTCTAAATGTCTTACAAGTATTTCGTTCATCGCGTACATCTGTTCTGTTTGAGTGACACTATCTGCTTCTTGATCGTCTTCCAAATACCTCGAATCTCAGACATTCGAGACCCGAATAAACTTCGGGGAAAACGAAGTTTAACGTCGATTTGAAAGTTGCCTACTGTTCAAGATACTCGGTTAATTAACGATTTTAAAAAATTTTCTAGTCCCTATTAAAACGTGAAAATAAATTCTACGATAATTTATGTAATACTAATTCTATAAACGCTTCGTATCAAATTTCTTTAGCCTCGTTAAAACGTTCACGATTAAAGAAAAGCTCGATTTGGGCACAATTAATGAATAATCACAAAATTCCATAGTTCCAAAAATTCAACGCCTTTGAGGTTAGAAAATACATAGACTGAACCGTGCGAAGCCTAGACATTCGAGACGCGAATAAACTTCGGGGAAAACGAAGTTTAACTTCGATTTGAAACTTGCCTACTGCTGAAGATACTCGGTTAATTAACGATTTTAGAAAATTTTCGAATCCCTGAAAATAAATTCTATAATAATTTATATACAATTAATTCTATAAACAACACTTAGTATCAAATTTCTGCAGCTTCTTGAAAACATCCACGATTAAAGAAAAGTTCGATTTGAGCATAATTAACGAGTAATAACATAATTCTAAAATTCTAAAAATTCAACATTTTTGAGGTTAGGAAATACATAGACTGGACGATATGAAATCTATTCTAACCCCTTTTCCACGCACTTTCTTTCCCTTTCCTTTTCCTTTTTTTTTCTTTTATTTTTCTATTTTTATGTCTGCTCCAATTTGCCGATAAATCTGAATCAGCAAATTCCCTCACGAGGCACGTGGCCGTTCGCAAATTCGGAACTGTGTCTTTTACGCAACGCCTCGGGATCGATTCCGAAAGGAAACGGGACGCGAACTCGAAACCGATGACTCTTTTAATGAAATTGTAACCGAAAGACGGTACTAAAGGACGCCGAGGAGGAAACCAGTTTAAATAAAGACCGCGCATGTGGGTCAGCCGGCGTGGCGTGCATCGTGCATGTGCGTTACGCAAGCTGATCCCGCCGCGCGCATCACTTGCACCGAGCTTTGTTAAGACCGCGGTGCATGCTGCACCGACCGGTTCCCTCCTAATGGACCCGAAAAACTCGCTGATATTTATTGGCCGCGTAAACGCCACCGTTCATTTCGCTGTAAACGATGCTTGGAAAGAACTCGAGTTATGAACCTGTTACGCCATCTCGCTTTTTACTTCTCTTTTAGCTGGCATTACGGTCCTGAGTAGCCTGAGTAGCAGGTATTAGAACAGGCGAAATAATCCATGGATCGCGGAGACAATTGACGTAGGTGAGACAAAACGTGATATGCGAATACGATGGCGAAGATGAGGATAAAAATCGAAAGGGAAGGCTCTGGAAGGTAATTCGATTTGCCTTAATTAGCGCCAGGCTGTCGGAGTGATCGATGTTCCACGTATTTTGGCATGCTTTCGCGTTACGGAATGATGGAACGTTTGATCGAAATTGATGAATTCGTTTGCCGATCTGTTCGCTTTGTTTACGCGTGCTGTGTGAAATTTTGAGAATTGCTTCGAGGATCGAGATTTGGAAAATTTTTGTATCGAGGGATAGAGACTTTGTGGATTTATCATGGACATCTGTCGAATATATACTTAACACGTTGATGACTGGGTATTTGGTTTTCATTCTTTCACATAGGACTGGGCGTATAATAGACTTTTAACTCGAATGACATTACTGCACTAGAATTGGTTTATTATGGTTATATTTTAACCCTCTGCACTTCCTTGTTGCCGCTATGGCGAGATTGTAAGATAGTCTTGTAGCATTAGAATTCAGCTAAATTTATATTAAATATTGTTAGATAAAATTTCTGAAACACAGGGTTAGCAGTATACCTTTGGCAGAACTGATAAAAAGGAAATACTACTTGGTAAATAGTACAATAATAGCTAACAGGAAAGGTAAAATGATTCGGAGTTGCTGGTAGGTATATTAAAAATTGCTCGGAATGCAAAGAGTTAATTTTTAACGAACTTCAAAAAACGTAAAAAGGTGAATAACTATTACGTAATAAAACAAAACGCAGATAACGATTCAACAATCCTATATTCTAGAAAAAACATTTTCCAAAACATATTAACAAATACAAATACATATACCGATAATTTTAAGTAAAGAAAAACACGACAAAGTACTTACATAGGCGTAGAAAAATGGAAATCTTAATATGGAAGAGGCCAGGATCAATTGCCTGTAAACGTAAATTAATTGCAATCCATAAATTTTCACATTCATCTTTTTTAGCTGAATCTAACTCCATATTCTGGGAATATTCTTGGGATCTTCTCAGGATCTCCCATTTTTTCGCGGAACGTAGAATATACTCAACGTGGTCAAAAATTCGGGTTTGGAATAAATCAGCCGAACGTCCCGTTGCTGCGACACTCGCGACAAGTGGAAAATTTGTCCGCGTAAGGGCCCGATGAGCGCAGCTGTGCCGGAGGAAAGGTATCGAAGGGTGGTGAAATAGGGGTAGGAGAGAAGAAATCAGTGGACCACGTGGCGGCTAAATATTTACCGGGTTTCAGAGAATTCCGGAGCCTCGAGGGTTGTCGCGTTTCAGTTTTTCGAGACGACACGAGGCGACTCGGGTGGCGTTATACGCGACACGTTTTATCCGTCGCCTTTCGTTCGCTCCCTAAAGATAGGGCGGGTTTTACGAGCGCGCCCTGGCGAAAGCCTATCGCGGAACGAGCAGGAACGTCGTCAGCTTGTAAAGGCGAATAAAACGAGGCGAAAGCCGCGCCAATACGACGCTCGTTTCTAAGAAAAATCGAATATAATGGACTCGTAAATTATCCACGGTCCGCGATGTCACCGTCGTAAATTACTCTTAATTATGCGTTCCCCCTTTGTACGCGTACAGCGACTCTGTACAGCGAGAAAGCGATACCGATAAATAATCGTTCGTACGCTCGTACGCCTGTGGTTCGCCAATTTTTTTTTCTCCCCTTTTCCCTTTTTTTTCTTCCCTTTCTTTCTCTTTTTTTTCCTTTTTTATTTTATCGTTTGGCTCGTTGCAGGTTGCGTTGAGAGCTTTTTAATTTCGAACCGGTTCGCGGGGTCGAGGTTCCAGGGGTACGTTGAACTTTCGCGGTTCGATCCAGTAAAAATGGCGTATGGAATTTATTTCGCGGCTACTCGTTCCAGCGGAACTCTCCACCTTTTATTCGCACGCGCAATTAGTAAGATTGCTCGCGGAACTTGCTTCTTTGCTTATAAGGCACGCCGGAAACGCTGGCGTCTCTTTGTGTCCCGCGTGAAATAAATAAACGCCTCTGTTAATCGTTTGTTCCTTCGAAGCGAAAGGAAATATCGATTATCGTACGAGCATCGTGTCACTGTAGAGTACGAACAAACGTAACTCTTGGACTCAAATTCGGACTAATACTGCTTTACTTTATTGCGAATTTGGGTACATAAAACTGTATAATAGTTTTTGGACGGTGGAGGGGTCATTGGTATTTTTACTTCATGGATGTACTCCTAGAGATAGCTATCTCGTAGTTATAGCTTGAGCGATCAATTACGGCTGGTTCAAACGTCTGGGACTACTGGCCGGCCATCTTGCGGTGCGTCACGTGTCACAGGGCAACGTCTGAGGCCCCTGTATCTTACTTAGCTGCGTCACAATCGCAACGTCTGGTCAGCCTTCCTCCATTTGTCAACAGTTACAAAAATCTTTTATGATTTATGTATTATATAAATTTCGCGCACATCGAAACAGTTGTACCTCCGTTGCAATTTCAGTCGTACGATGAAAATTGTACGCCTGAATTGTATAGTTGAAGTAATAAATTCGAAAAATTTCGTGGAAGGAAGATATTTTATCGGCGTGGAAAGTCTAGCTGAATTTTCAAAGATTATTCCCGAATCATCGTGCACAGTGGATAAACAGCCTCGGAGGCTGGAGGTTCCATAAATCGTCACCCATTTCGTCCAGTAGCGACTACGGTGTCCCTCGGGTCGGACTCAGGTGCTTCGATCTGCCCGAAGGGTAAAATCCACCCTCTTCCTCTCGTTCTGGTACTTTGTTCCAGTCACGCCTCTCGCCCTCTCTGTCCCTCGTCGTCCATATTATCTCTCGCGTCTCACGAGAAGTGGAAGAAGGCACGTAAAATGAACTGCAGCCGGCGCGCCGGAAAAGGAAAGAGTGCGCCGATTCTTCGCCGGTATCCTGAATCTCGAACACGCGAGATTTATTTCCACGATGGAGCGGAAGCAGCTGGCTAATGTCGTCGGCTTTGTTGCACCTGATAGAATGGGATTAGATTTTATTTGCGTGATTAAACGAGGCAGACGCGACGGCTGATCGCCACCGCGTATCTGTGTACTCGAGACACGAGCTTTCCCGTTTTCACGGATTTTCCGCGCCGCTCTTTCTCCCGTTAATTACGTTTCCTTCCGCGGAGATCGCGTTCGGTCGGCGTTAGCATAATTTGACAGTGATTAGTTTGATCGCGGACGGTAGCTGACGAGATAAGGATTGCGAGTTCTTAACCGTTTTAAAACCGTGACGATGTTTGGGTTATCAAATGATCTACGAGAGAGACAGAGAGGAGAGAGAGAAAGAGAGGAAGAGAGAGATTTGGAATCCCAAAATTAAAAAATTAAACAATATTTTTGAATCGAGTATTCATGGAGTTTACTATTAAACGAAGATACTATGAACTTACTACTATCTTTTCACTACGTTTTCACCTATTTCCCAATTTTATTCTCGGAATATGGAAATCAGAGTTGGGAGTAAATAAAGTCACGTTCCTCGCCCAACTGTCTCCAGATCATTTATCCCCGCATTCGGAACGCGATGTAAAATTTACGATGTTCGGGTTGTCAAATGATCTGCGAGAAAGAGAGGGAGATTTGCAATCCAAAAATTAAAAAATTCGAAAATATTTTTTAACGAAGTATTCCTATCTGAATGAAGGTACTATCGACATACTACTATCTTTTCACCGCGTTTTCACCTATTTCCCAATTTTATTCTCCGAATACGCAAATGAGAGTATCCGGGTGAACAAAGTCACGTTCCTCGAGCAGCCGTCTCCAGATCATTTATCCCGCGTTCGGAACGCGAAGTAAAATTTACCGTCGTATCACGGTCGCTGTCCCTTAGGATTTTTCCTGATTTTTCCATTCTTGTTTCGCCGGGGAATGTCCTGTTCCCGATTCTCCGATTGTCGCCACAAGCTCCATAAATAATACCGGCGTTATTTATGACTCGACGCTTTGCATTCTGCGAAGGTGGCGCCCCGGTCGCATTGTTGCACGCGCGCAGAAAAATGGCTCTCGCGTGGAAAAAGAGCGGATAGTGAAAGGTATCGCGGTTGCGGCGGATCGGCGTAGGCATTATTATCGCAAAAATACCGTAAATGAACGATACTTACGACGGATCGGGTGATTAACGAGCATAATTCTCCCGACAGGTGTAATTCGCTTTATCCTGACCGACAGAAGGCGGAACCAGTGGTAGCATTTAAAAACAACGCGTATTTACAATTCCAGGCATTCCTTCGGGATGGACCATCGATTATACGAGGCACCGATCGCTCGTTAACGAATGTTCCAATAAATTTCATCGTTCCTCATCCACGCCCACGTTATTCTCTTCGAGTCCTCCGCTTATTTCCGAACCGCGCGTGATAAATCACGCGATGAAGATAGATTAATCGCGGATCGTTACCGGTCGGGTTGAAGGGTTCGATCGATAGTGCTCGGCCACCTACGCACGTGCCTATAAATTATAGTTCTCACGGAATTAAGAAATCGTTAGACACGGGGTCTTTAGCAGCGACTGGTTACTCCGATTCTTCGAGGTACTCGAGCTTACGCCTGTCCGATATTTCAGACTCGACAAAACGAATGTACCCCGTACTTATCGTTGTCTCTGTAATTCCCTGGCTCGTCATCCCGGTGCGTTTATCCGCCGCATATTTTACGTATAATTACCAGATACTATTAATCACCAGCTTGGTCGTGTTTCTTCGATGTTCGCGGATCGGATCCGATTCTCAATGGATATCCTTCGAGTTCCAGTCGCTTTATCTTCATCTTTCGCATTGCACGATAACGATGCATGGCGAAAAATTAATAAAGAAAGAAAAACAATGAAAAAAATCAACGCAATTTTGACAAACGCTTACGATGGAAGAAGCACATGATCGTAGTACGAAGCGACGGAATACGTTTATGCAGAATCAATGCTAGATTAATCATATGCATACAGAGATCTGCTCGTTTAATAAACAATGACACCCTTTTATATAATATAATATTATAACAAACAGATTAATTTAAACTAAAATATTGCGCTATGTTTCTCTCAATTCTTGAACTCTAACTCTCAAACATACCATTCTGTACTCACTCCTGACTCAACTGCACGCATTCTGCCTCGCCCGCGCCCTTGCACCCTTATTTAAAGTATAATATGCTCTTTTCATTGACCTCGCCTTTGGTGGGCCAGGTATTTCAGATAATCGGACACATTCCTAGACTTTCGTTGTAAATATCGTGTAAATATCTCATCCATACAATCCTTGCACGTGGTCATCCGTCCGTCCTCACACACTTCAGATATCACCCCAAACATCCGAGCCAAACTCGATGAAGCTCTTAACCCTTTGCGAAACAACGGCTTTAGGTGCTCAGCTAGAATTGCTTCCTCCGAACGAGTGTCTTTAGGCGCCGTGCATTTGTTATGGGTAATGCCCAATAATGCCCAATAATGCCCAATAATGCCCAATAATGCCCATTAAATTGTTCATTTTCGACGCGCCAGCAGCATACGCTTCTCGTGCAGAAATTTTTTCGCATAATCGAATATAATTCTCCCACTGTCACGCCGGCTGTTCAAAGAGCAATTCATTTCTGAGCACTCCGCGAGGAAAGGGTTAACGCTATTTCCTTCGCCAGAGTCCCACCCAGCTCGCAATACCACATTTATATCACTACTGTGCTCTGTAAAACTCGTCCGAACACGGTGCTCGAACAAGGGGGTCGCGCCGGTACTCTTTTCTCATTCGTCGCCTGCAAAGCAAATGCAAAACCGCTCCGGAGATCGATCAGATTTTACGATAACGCGCCCGAACGCTGCCGCGTTCAATATTAACGACGCAAACACCGCCTTAATTACAGTCTCGATTATATTTCAATTTCACCGGCGCCGTGTTAAACGCGTCGCTAGTCGTGTTTGCTTGCCGCGTTACGGCATCGTTTTCGAGAGTCACGCAAGCCGAAATTTAATTTTCCCTCGCGATTAAATTAATCACCGTGTTACGTGATTTCTTTCTCCTTTTTCCCTCGCTTTTTCGCCCCCTTTTTATCTCGCCGCGCTATTCCGTACATCGACTCCGGTTTTATGTTGTCGCTTCCGTAACGAAGTTACGCGTGAAAGATCGCCGCTTTTACGACGCCGTCGCGGAGAAACGGGACGGGAAAAATGCCGCGCGTTGAAATTATTAGACAAATATCGCGGGGATTGTAATTTATACTTCTAACGAGCTAACCACCGATCGCGAGGGGTTAATTTTTGCCTTTTAGACTCGTAGATTTTCAGCCAATAAATACCGTCTATCATCTATTGCCATTTCTTTTTCTACCGTTCCTAGATTTCTCCGAATTTAATTCTAGCCTCGTTTCAATTAAATTTTTTAGCGAATCTAGGCTATTGGATTTATTTGGGAATTTTATGCACTGGGAAATCTAATTTCTAGACACTTCTTAGGAGTATTAGTACACTCGTGTATGCAGGATCACAATTGAGAAATTCTCGAAGCTCTGTACAAATAATTATTCCGATTTCTGGGATTAAAATACAGGGTGAAGAAAATTACAACTCAATTACAACCTATGCCCAATCTCTCTGATTTGTTCTTTTTACTTTCATACATTACGTGAACATACACAATTCACGCGACACCTCGATCATTACTCAAATAGTCAAATATCGAGTAATTATATTCAACAGTCTTTATCCGTTAAGGAATTGAATCACGAATTAGAAAAGTATCCTGGAAATAAATTTTTGAATAACTGGACGACAGTCAGAAGTAACTATGAATATTAATTAATGGCGAAATTGTTTAAAAATCGAGAGACAAATTAATTAACATTTCCAATCTTTTCTCACAAAGGAACTATCTTCGTTAGACATCGTTCGATATTATTCGTAACAACATTCCTTATCCTTAATGTCGAGTAATGACGAATTTTTAATCAGTCATTTATAGCACGGTAATTTCAATATTAAGAAGATTAATTCTAAATTTCTTCTCTTCCACCTAGTATTCCTTTTCTACTTCTCGATTCCAAATTCGTCGATTATCCTCGATTCTCAATTTTTCCCATTAAAGGACGATCCTTGTTAGATTTAATTTGACTGTTTCTCGACGCATACTCATTTATCACGATAACCTGAACCATTAGATACCGTCATCCCATGCATACTTGCCCCACTCGTCCCTTTCTTACAGACATCGCTCCTTTACTATACGAACACGTGTATATTCAAAATCTATGTTAACCATTACCACAGCTTGGCGGTTCGTGGCCGCGCCATGAAAACCGGCTACGAAAATACGCGTTGCCTTGTAGGCCAAGGGAAATTAAACGAACGTCTTGCCGTCGGTGCGTTCCCAAGGCTGGCAGTGGCCGTTTACGATTATTATCCAGCGATCGCCTCCCTCTTAATTGTTTGTGCAGCCTCCGTTTCAGACCCGGGGGGGTCCAGAGTTGCGCGCTGACTAACGCTCCTAATGGAATGCCCTGACGCATCGACTAATAATAAATCATCGCCTCGCCGTGTAATCGCGTTATTTCGGACAATCGTTGCCATTAGATAGGCGGCGGGGAAAGTGAATCCGTGATTTATTGTCAGAAGCTGCGTCGCGTGCTGCCGCGACTGGGTTTCACCGGTGCAAACTTCGCTCCCTAATTGGAGCCTTGTTTCGGACGCCATTGTGCCGGAAAACGCGGCACGCCGGCGGAATTGCTTGTCTTTCCGGGACGGTATCGTTAGGGGTGATTAGTATGTTTTAATCCAGCCTGGAGGGATCGTGTCTGGGTCCGGTTCTTTCGGCTCACGCGAGTGTATCGAGTGGTCGGTCGAGATGGACGAAGAAGACAGATCGCTGGGACAGGTATGTCTGACAGATGTGTTCCTTTCGTTATTTATGTCCCTTTATCCCTTTCTCGATTACAACTTCGTCCCCGAGTGGCTGGACATCCCACGGGTGAAAAGTTTCGGACAATAATGTTATTATCGAGGTAATTTGTTGAAGGATAACGTTACACATTGTCAGTTACATTTTGTCTTAAAGCGTCTCTGACGTTTGGAACCGATATAAAATAGTCGAGGGGTGTAAAGGACAGAGCGTTTATTCTTTCTTGACTTGACTCGGCCGTCAGTCCCGCGTTATTCTTCACTGCAATCAGAGGAAATGGGTGGATCTTCATTTTTTACCAGATACATAGTTCCAGATATCGTCCTATAATTGTTGTTGGAGTAGACGTAAGTAATTTATGACGTGTCCTGAAAGGGTCTACATGTAGTGAGAGAGTTTTCCGACTGTGAAAGAAAACCCAAAAATCCTGGATCATTTGACGTACCCTGTCGGTAGACGTGCTTCCTCAAATACCTCTAAAATAAATCCTTTAACCTCTGTTGCGATGCGACTTTTATTTTGCTCAGGCTCTAATTTTTACTCAGCTCCTTCTACAATTGTATTACAATTCCTTATTTTTCCTATGTTTAATTACAATCGCTATTTTCGCCAAATACGAGTGCACAGTGTTCTTTTTTAATTTTTGTATGTACGATATAATTAACGAGAAAAATTTGCGTAAAGTGCATGGACAAACAGGTTCTTTAGTTACCGGGGATAATTTACGTAAATGTTGGGGTAAAATTTAGCGACGAGTTCGCAGGAATCTCGTTTATCTTTTAGCTTCGTACCACCTTCCAGCGGTATCTATCATCGAGCAACAAGCTTCCTTTAAATCATTCCCGTGAAAACTCGCCAGACGCGAAATCTCGCCTCGTATATTCTTGCTCCTTTTTCTCCTCACCGGCCGGATCAGATACCCCGAAGACACCTGGAATCTCATCGCATTCGCGAAAACGTCATTTCAGCCATTCACTCGCCGCCGTGCGAGCGATTTCGCGTCACGTTTCACGGCACACGAATGTCGTTCGCGTTGCGTTCGATGTTTTCTCGGCAAACAGCATTATTCACGCGCTCCGCGTGTCCCACTGCGATCCATCGCGTCGTTGCACGCTCGATCTGTATGTATCGTCGCGTAACGCAACTTCGAAAGACGCATTAATGGAGAAACTTGCGGATGATGAAACGCCTGTGAGAGGGATCCATCGCGTGCAACTTTCCCCGGCCGATGCGTCCTCGCGTTCCCGCGAACGTGTCGCGATTCGTTATTAGCCTTTTGTTTCGCGTGCAATCGTGCCACCGGCGATACCTCGGATCTCAGAAATCGGAGACACGTTTCGTTTACTTTCATTTTTTATTCGCCGAAATTAAGTTTTCGTTAACTTCCCAAATTAATTTCTATTTTTCCCATCGAATCTCGCGGAATGCGAATTATAGGCTAAACCGTTATTGGTGAAATTGTCGAGGAATTGTTGAGAAATTGGTGAAACTTTATTGTTAACAAATGATGGAATAATATATTTAAAAATGGGGGGAAAGAAATAGGTTACGAAATTGTTTCATTTGACGATTAAAAGGTTATAAATACGGTGGTTAACCTTTTGACTACCACGCTGAAATCATGTTTCGCTAGATGCAAGATTTGTTCTGTGGGGGTCCTCCCCTACGGTCCTTAATGTCGCGCAGATCGCAGGTATCCCCCGTGTGATGGCGTAGCTGTTAGAAAAGGCAATGAGAAAAGGAAGGGTTTTGGTGTAACACTGAACCTACGACAGTTAAATGACCGTGAATGTGAAAGCAATGGAATCGAGTGGCTAATGAAATGAAAAATTACAGAAACGAGTGGCTAAGACGATAAGGTTCAATGAGGAATTTTAAATGACAGTTTTAACCCTTATCGATCGTAAGTTACCTCTCACGTAACAACAGTACTTTGTCACTGCGGTCGTGTGTCACGTGAGATGTGACAAGACGGAAATCTTTCGCATATTTACCGAAACCAGCTACAATCAAGTGACAATCACGTATGTTACGGTTATTTAACACTAGAACTACCGATCTTTAATGGGTACCTAACTATAACGTGCACAGATTATAGTAATTTCAGCGATACGATGAATACGAGTGAATATATCGATTACAGTTCTTTCTTAATATAAGTTGATACCAATTTTATTCTTAAAGCAGGTGTATGTGTTCGGTGATTGCAAAAAGGAAAATTCTGGGACCAGTCATTTTCACTGGGTTGGTAGTTCTACTATTAACGCGGTACCAACCCAGTAATATCCATCATTATCACTGTTGCATAGCAAACTCGTGACATATTTTATATCAACGTATCGATACAAACCAGCTTAAAACATTTCACAATCTAACTACGCGACTTTGTCCTATGATTTTGTACCGAGGAAAAGTTCGTCAAAAATTATGGAAAATTTCCTAGAATTACTAGCTCACTTGGATGTACAAACACGTGGAATAATGTTCGAGTTGATACCAATTTTATTCTTAAAGCAGGTGTATGTGTTCGGTGATTGCAAAAAGGAAAATTCTGGGACCAGTCATTTTGACTTTTTGACTGGGTTGGTAGTTCTAGTGTTAACGCGGTACCAACCCAGTAATATCCATCATTATCACTGTTGCATAGCAAACTCGTGACATATTTTATATCAACGTATCGATACAAACCAGCTTAAAACATTTCACAATCTAACTACGCGACTTTGTCCTATGATTTTGTACCGAGGAGAAGTTCGTCAAAAATTATGGAAAATTTCCTAGAGTTACTAGCTCACTTGGACGTACAAACACGTGGAATAATGTTTTTGGATGTACAAACACGTGGAATAATGTTCGAGTTGATACCAATTTTATTCTTAAAGCAGGTGTTCGTGTTCGGTAATTGCAAAAAGGAAAATTCTGGGACCAGTCATTTTGATTTTTTTCCTGGATTTGTAGTTCTAGTGTTAAACCATGGTAGCTTTTGTGTTAAGGGGTTCGTTGCCTCTTGTCGACCCAGTCTCTCAGACCTACAACAACATCTGGTTGCGTATCTCGAAAAGTGGGCCACGGGGTCCTAACGACCCTAATTTCCTTTTCCCTGTCGTCTCTTCGCATTTTTCCCGCGGGGCAATCCGCTCGATTCATCCCCTCGACCCCGTCTGGGGTCGAACTGGAAGCTTCGTGTGCTTTTCGAAATTTCTTCGTAGATTCTTCGCTTGTGGGCCAGTGGAACTTCTACCAGGAGATTGTTTGTCGAATCGTACGAACGTTCCAGGTTTATTGTTCTTTCGGAGTACTCGGTCCGCGGGGTTGAAAATTTTCCTCGACCCGAGGAAAGCAGGGGGCGCATTAGGGAACTTTCCTCGGAGAAATGACTCGTTTGGCATGCGAGAAAAGTACCGGTTGCTCTTTCGTATTATCCGAACGATCGATCGAACCGTGAGAACGATTATTTACAACGATCCATCAGCCGCGTCTCTGCTTAAACACGCCCTCATTCTCGCTGAAACGCGTGCACATACCCAGCAGCGAACACCGAGCAAACAAATGTTCGTAACACGAGATTCGGATCCTCCAGCGCGAATTCGCAACAGCGTGATGCAGCGATGCATATATCCCCGTTGTTTCGAAATAAAACCGAAGAATGGCGGAATAGAGGGAGTGTAGGGGTGGCGCGAGAGACGACGGCGAATGTTTGTCTAATAAATGTCCAGGGAAGTCAAGCACCGAAGCGGTGGCCCTAGCAGCCGGGGAAAAAACGTCTCCTTAAACAAGAGAGGGAGATTTCTCCCCGAAGTATAGCGAAGTAGACGAGACCGTCCATCCGGAAAATAACCTTCGCCAAAACAACCGACTTCCCTTCTCTCCCAATTCGCATTCCGGCTCCTTTTTACCGCGTAACGTCGTTCCTGCTCATCCCGCGGCCTCCTACCCTCGGCTCCGTTCCAGCTGGTCACCGATCAGCCCTTTTTCCCTTCTCTCGCGTGCCCTCCACGCCCTTTATCGCGACGATGGAGCTGTCTACCCTCCGATGCACCCACTTCCGCCGGCAATCGCGACTTCCGAACGCATCGATCTCCTTGGCTACTAGCTGTGTATCGGTTCCATTCGGTCTTGTACGTTTTTCTTCCCCATTCGATTCGCAATGGCTGCTTCTAACCTTCCTTTCATGGAGAAGACGAGGTACCGTTTGGTTTTTCAGACGTTAAATGGATCTTATGGTGGACGAAGCAGAGCAGGGTGAGGGATGTTTATAAATTTAACTGGAATGCGTCATCGAAGAGTTGTTTAAGATTCATGTTCCACGCGGGATAGCTGGTTGTCCTCGAGGTACACGGGTTGAGGAAATTCTGAAACGATAGTTGGATCTCTGGGGTGCCCTTTGCAGAACCTGTTATGGGAGTTTTAAGATCGAGGCAGGGACTATTTAGTTGGATGCCCAGTAAATCTTTGCTGCGCTTTTGTCAGACGAATTTAGGTATTACAAGCCTGTGTGAATCTCCGTAACTTGTTTAATATCAGATGGTAATCTAATGTTGACCCTTTCACTCTTATGAATTATGAAGATAGTGGCAAACACCATGTTCTGAATTAATTTAACAAATTTTATTTTTGTTTAAATCTAATGAAAACTTAATCGACATATAATATGAAGAATTTTCTAAACTCTAACAGCTTTGAAATCCGTGAACGTTGTGTCACGTCTGCAATTCGGCAGCCATGTTGTAGCATGACGTCATTCAACGTCTGCAGGAGTGAAAGGGTTAAGTACTGGATGGGGTACAATTGTACCTCCAACCCTGTTTTTGATTTAACACTTTTATATGGTAAGCTTAGGGGGCCACTATAAAATTTCCTTTATTCTTAAGATATAATGATGAATTATCGAATAATATGACAAAGAAAAAAATAAATGATGGAACTTATTAATATTTTCTATTCAGAGTTCTCTATGCATTTACGTTGTTGAAATTTTCAAAAAATGGTTGGAATGAAACAAATATAAATCTAAAAAACTAGTATTGCTGGATACTGGTGACCACCATGCCCCCACTGAGGAGACAAGCACCGGTCGCCGATGACCATCATGACAGTCAACGTGTTAATCGGATTGGTACAATTTCTTGCACTCGTTTCGCGTATAAGAATCAATTTTGCATAACAAAATGTCTAAATAGCGAAGATAGAGCAGGGTTCCATGTATCTTCTACGATTGTTTCTTTAAACAGAAAATTCGCGTTGAATTCCGCTTCACAGTTTCGTCGCGGTTTCTTCGGCGATGCTATTTTTTCGATCAGCTTCCCTCGTTTCTCAGCCCTTCCACTTTCATCTTCTCGGTTGCAAGCGACACGGCATCCCCGTGATCCCCTTTCTCGGCCATTTTTTTCGTCCTCCATGTCCCATTTGTTTCTCCGCGAGGGAATAAAGCTCGATGGCAAATCCTTTTTCCCTCGTAATGATTCCTTTCTTCACGGTGCGCCGCTGTCGGCGTACTCGCGGCGGATTTAATCAACCGTACGCGCGACGTTCGATAATGCTTAATGACACGAGAGAATTTTCGTCGTTGATCGCGTTGTTCCCGAGTTTTCCCGGGGAAAATCCAGCCAAAGCGCATCGAACGTCTCAATACCGCGGGATGAAAGAGTCTCTCCGCATCCTTCGCGGTACTATAACCTTGCGAATATCCGATCGGGTCGTGGGATTCACATTTTCGAGTGATTAAAAATTCTAATCGCACTTGTGCAAATATTCGCACGAGAGAGACTTGGTCCAGCGATGAAGGAATACTTGGACCACGCGTTCAAGGTTATCCCGTGAACAGAGACTATGAGAACGACGAGTATTTTCGTCGGGAATCGGAAAAATAAATAACGTGGAAATATTCGCACGTTTCACGCTCGTTCGCGCAAGTTTATCTATTCCCGCGATATATTTTCCCCATCGTTTGACCGATTTTTGAAAGAGTTTCAATTTACACGGCAACGCGAGTATTTTTAATTCCACGTACGCTCGCGTCGCGATTCTGACAAATTATATTTCGCGTCTGACGAATTGACGTAATTCCCGGACGTTAGTGGAGCATCCGGAACGGACGGGCTGCCTTTTTCGTCGATACACACGCAGGCTAAATGGCAAAGGACGGGTGGAAATGAAATTTTATTGCTTCCCGCGGACCACTCGTGCTCGAATTTTCAATTTCGGAGTCGGTCGAAGGTCAGGAGCTATCGCGCGACGAGCACCGAGGATACGTAGGAGGACAGGCATTCGAAATGTTGTTAAAAACTCGCGCGCAAATAGGCGGCCACGAGGCGAAGCATTGTTGTCGTGTAGCGGAATTTCGAAAGAGCAAATAAAACCGAATCGCACTCGACCGACTTCCATGAAACATTCGTGCTTTCGAAAAGGAAACGATCCGAGGTGTATTTACACGATCGAAGCGCGCTTCAGCCCGCATCGAACCGCAATTTTGCATCCGTATGGAAACGGTGATTGCGATGCTTCCATGTTCCGTTTTTCGGTCTCGGGTCCCAAACGAATCGCTATTCCGCGATACGTCGGAATAAGTCCAAATATTTCGTGCTGGTATTAGATACGAATTTACCGAAAATTCTACTCTGTCGCGTCGATGGAACCTTAACCCTTTCACTGCCTTTGAAATCACGTGTTTCGCTCAGGACGCCATGGGAGTATTTTATTGTTCAAAGCATATAAACACTTTGGTCACTGATGACCACCGTGACCGGTCATATATTCAGGATCATTTTTGGATGAATTGACTTAAGATAGTATTGTTAGATATTGGCTTCTTAACACTTTGACTGCCACGTGGGTCATTGGTGATCGGAGCACTTGAACTACTTGAACTGCATTGAACTACATTGAATGGAAATTGACAGTTAGTGCATTTCGAATATAACCGCTAATTAGAAGATACTTTGAAGTAAAAAGTGCCACATTGAACGATCAAAAATTTTTATTAGAACATCGATCGAAAAAGTAGAACAAATCTTGCATTCAGCGGTGCACTCCCATGGCGTCCTGGGGGAAGCACGCAATTTCGACGTGGCAGTCAAAGGGTTAATAGAATAAAATAAGCTTGTAAATAGGATGTCGGCGACTGGCTAGGAAACACGAGAGATTCGTCATGAGCACACTTTTCTGAGCTTTTTTACAACTGATTCTTACAACTGAGTTTCATAAACTGACACTCGAAACTGAAACTGATAGACTGCCCTTCCGAACTGTCTTTACATACTGTCCTCTCACACCATTGCATCCTTACTTTTAATCATTCATTTTGTTCTCTTTCATACTCAGGTTTTCTTTCCCAATCATGCTCTTTCCCACGCAACCTCAGTGGACCAAGTACTTCAACATCTCTGAACGCATCCCTAAACTTTCCCTCGACTTTATCATAAATATCCTTTGCATTCGGTTCTGTTGCACGTGGCCACTTACGTTCTAAGCCCGAACAGTCTTGACATTCTTTCAGAGCCGTACTCATTCCATTAGTCTACATATATGACCAACCTGATAGTAAAAGTGTTAAATGGGGTACTAAATAAAATATTTTTTATCGAAAGAACGCGAATCCTGCGTCGGTAGAAAGATTTTCTGGATCAAAACGGGATTACTCGGGATTACTCTACGTCCAAAGAATCCTTCGAGACCTCGCACCCCCCGATGTCCAACAGCGAGGACTCGAAGAGCTGGCAGAGAAGCAACGAAAAGCGTGTTTCTCATCGTGGAAAGTAATTTCCCGCGTAAAACCCGGGGCATTTTCATCCGCCGAAAATTGTTCTTCGCTGGCCGTCCTTGGCGCGCATATACAACGCGTCGAAGTTGCACGGTCGTTCGTCAAAGGGGGTTGCAAGCGGCCGCGGCGAAACGCGTCCCCGGTGAGCGGCGATTAATCTTGGAAACGCGTAAAAGCGGCGCTCACGGGGCCGATCCGCTGTCGCGTTGCAACATTTACGCGGAAAAGAGGCTTGTTCGCGGCAGGACCATAAGGCGACGAGGATCACGCTTCTGGCTTGTTTATTTCGCGCTAGCACCCGCTGAATACGCGGCTAAAGCCGCTTTCCGAGCGGATGCTTCGCGGAGCCGAGCGGGGAGTCTCGTGAAAGGTTCGTTCTGACGCATTTGTTGTTCCAAAAGCCGTGATTCTTGTTGCCGATACGCCAGAGTCGAGTTATTCACCGTTTAATATTATTTCGATATTTTTGGAGTTTATTAGGGTGCGACTGTCGAAACGTGGACGGATAAGTGATTGTGTGCAAGGATTGTATGGATGAGGTATTTATGACCGAACAGAGTGCAAGCAATGCGCTCTAGGAAAGTCTAGGAATGCGTCCTAGTGTCTGAAGTACCTCTTCCACCGAGGACTAAGTCGCGTAGGAAATGTGTAATCAACGAAGAGGACTTGCGTATGAAAAGAGAGAGTATTAGACTTTAAATAAGGGTGTAAAGGCGCGAGCGAGTCATAGCGAGTGGGAAATTGTGTGTTTTAGAGTTAGAGTTCAAGAATTGAGAGAAATATAGCGTAATGTTTTAGTTTAAATATGTCTGTTTACTATTAATGGCGCGGGCGAGACAGAGTGAAACATTCAGTCAGCAGTCAAGCAGTTGAGCAATGAGTCAGTCAATCAGAATTGAGATCGAGTCAGTTAGAGTTCTAGATAGTTGTAGAATAAAGCATCAAGTCAGTTTTAGTCTACCTATATGTCAGTTCTTAATCTGCAAAGATTTGAACCTGAATACTATGCAGTGTAATAGAGACTGTGTGACTCTACAATAATGTTTGACAATTCGGATGGGTGGACTTGTTCGCGAATACAGATGTATGGTGCTCTACCAAATTTATGAATCACTGGAAAATTTTAACGAGGGTTTAAAATCGCGGATAATATAGCATGAGTATTAAACACTGGGTAACTAGTCTCACTGTTAGTATTATAATAGTTAATAAATGCTCATATCGTATTGTGTGTCTCTTGAAACCAAGTAACCAATCTGATACCCTTTTTCCTCTTAGAAAAATTAGCGAGTTATTCAGCCGATCTTTTTTAAATGTCCCACCCTGTATGAGTTAGAGGTATAAGGTAAACGAGTCGTGGATGGAATGTAAGGAAGTTAAATGGGTTTTAATCCTAGGCAATTAACACGTTGACTGTCATGGTGGTCATCAGTGACCGGCTCTTGACTCCTGAGTGGGGCCATAGTGGTCACCAACATCCGGCGATACTAATTTTCTAAATTTATATTTCTTTTATTCTAACCATTCTTCAAAATTTCAACAATGTAAATAAATAGAGAACCTTGAGTAGAAGACAATAATAATTTGCAATTCATCGTTATATCGTAAAAGTAATGGAAATTTTGTCATGGCCTCCTCAGTATCATATAAAAATTTCATGGTAGTCCAAGTATTAAATAATATACGTGTAACGCGATTACTATTTGTACTACAATAGTACACGTGTCATTAGCAAGTGTTCGTCAGTACCGAGATTAGCCTCGCAGTAACTCCAAAGACTCCAAAGTCTCAACCGAATTTCCCAAAAATTATTTGCACGAACTATCCGCCATCCAATGTTCCGGAAGATCCCCAAAAATCAAATTCTCGCGATTGGTCGAATATTAGCGCAACTCACCCCTCGAACTAGCCTCTTATAGCCATTCAGCGTCATCCCTTCGGCGCGGATCCGATTGAAGGGAACGCAGTTTCGCGTATTCCGCAACTGGCATGAAGCGTAACACACGCTGCTCTTCCCTCGAACGGGGTTTTTAAATTCGTTTCTACCCCATTAAGCTCGCCTCGTTCCACGCTCTCGTGCCCTCATCCACCCTCTCGCTGTCTCTCCGTTCGATCTTCCCCAGCTTCTCGAACGCGGTTGCTTCCGTCCTGCCTTCCTTATAAACGAACGACCACTTCCGTCGCGGAGACATAAGTCGTACCGGTAATATCCATTTGCTGAAACGTGGCCAGGCAGGTGGAATGACGTTGCCCGTTTGCGGCTGCTGCTTCGCATGCGGCCTTCCTTATGGGCTGGGTTTAAGGGACACTCGTTTTCTTTCTCTTCGTCACGTGCTCTCTCGAGTCCATCCCTAGCTGTCATTCGACGTGTCTACCTGTTAACTCTTCGCGGCACAGGATTTCACATGATAAAATAGACCCGTGTTGCGTGGAAATTTTATTGCCTTTTAGATGAAACAAAATTGGTATACTTTTACTAATAAAGGAATCACGTAATAAAAATAAAAACATACAAAAATAATAATTTAATTGAATTTGTTATTATAGGGTAGGACTCGGATAGTCCCCTGTCCCATGTTGAATTTTGCCAACACGGCCAAATACGTTTATAACATTTGTCGAAGGTATTACCAACTGCTTTACGTAAATAAGACGAAATATAACCCTATGGTATATATACTAAAAATGTCTCACCATGAATTACGGTGCATCAAAAGATGGGACACTTTAAATCCCAGCGTGCCCCAAAGAGTTAAGTTCGATCGTTCTGGATCGGTATTACTAGCAGACTAGAATTTCCATAATCGATATTATTTATCTAGTAGCCGTAATTACGTTCACACCGAAGTCCCATTAGGCGAGTTTCAACCATTGTAAGATTTTCTTATTTGTTTCCTAGATTCGCAAATCGGTAGTCCACGGTTTACCTTGATAGTTCTGATGGTTCAGAGTGTGGTTCGTTGATCCTTTTACTCGTAGAGATGGGTTCCGAGGGGGTGACTTTAGGGTCCAGGATTTTGATCGAAAGGGGTTGTTCAATACCGATGCTAACTTTGGTAAATTACAGTATTTATTTAAACGTTGTTTAATGGTTATTCGAAGTACCTAGGCATTCGAGACATCGACGCCATTTTGAAAACGAAATATGGAATTTTGATCGGTCCTAATACTCAGCGTCTGAATTTCGAATTCCACTTTGACACGTCGGAAACGGGGTGTCTCGTTTCTCGTCTGCTGTACACGAAACTAGGATTGGAATGTACGAATTTCCACTGCAGGAGATCTCGTCGTTGCTTAATCTCCGAGCTTTCTCTCTGAGACGACACGCGAAACGAGATACATCGTTCTTCGCGTTTACGTTTGCCGTTTCCTTGGCCTTCCTCTCGTTCTTGGTTTAATGGTCCCAACGAGTATGCTGTTTTTCAACTTAGAATGCTTTGAGCGCGATAAATTCGACGGGAATTCTGCTGCACCGGGTCCCCCTGCAACCGAGCAGCGTAATTTTGCGATGGAACGATGCGCTGTCCCGAACTTAAGAGTTAATAAATCGGCAGATTTTTCTCCCGGACGTCTCAATTTCAGCTCGATAAATAAGTATCGAAACGTGGGTATACCGTGAAACCAGTGCGCCTTGTTTCGCGAAATTCGCGAAATTCTCTGCCTTTTCACGGTCATTTAGACAAAGGCGGATGAACGGGGTGCATCCAGTAATTTATCTTATGCCGAAAGGAATTTTACAGAGACAGACATAGCTATATTATATATATTTTTTTTAATAATCCATCGCTATCAGCGCTATAAAAATAAAGAAATGAAAATGTTTAGGATTCCCAAACACATCGTTAGTTAATTTCTAATTTAAAATACTTCTATGAGTATTGGTTTTACGTGTGTGAATGTCGTTGAACGAATAAGACTCCTTTGTTTATAATTATGCAATTTACGATGTAAGTATAATATCTGCGAGTGCCGACTAGTGTGAATGATGTTTGGAGGAATGTGCCAGAATAAAGCAGTCATCGCAGAATTATCGACGAATAAACACCGCAATGAAATAATAATAGTAAAGAGTGAGAGACACAAAGAGCAAAAAGCTCCAGAAATAGTGAATTGATTTATTATTTCGATAGTATATTATTTCACGTTTATTACCTAAATGTTTCATGCTTAAATATACTTTGTATTTCTCGTTAATAATAGTGAAAGATATATTCCTGTCTCATTCTATCCACAATTTGTATATACCCTACATTTGTATCGTGCATGCCTTCGGTATGCTAATGACGATATAAAGCCCGACTCGCTTTTAAATAAATTAAATTAAATTGAAGGAAGAAGGAAAATAAAGGATCCCGGAGGAATGTTGCCATCTGCGAAATCCACCCCTGCGTCGAATACCTCGAAGACATTAGCGAAGATCGCGGTTCACGGGAGCGTGCCGGCGAATCGCATTAGCCCGGTTAGCAGGCAGTTAACACGTCGTTAACGCGATTTTTACTACCCGATATTAGTTTTCGTCAACGTCCTGGTCGCTTTAACGAAAGCATTCGACCTCGCCCTCTGACATACGAATTCGCCGGGAGGGGGTGAAAAGGAGTTGCAGCCGGCGAACGGTAATTATTCGCGGGCTAATTCGTTCCCGGCGATATTTCCGCCGCGACTATTAGCATTAAAATCCTCTATTTCGCCGGGCGAAAAGAAGGGAACGAGGGAAACAGGCAAAACCACGGTATTATCCAGACCTCGTGGTTGCATTACCGCGCGAATGATAGAATCTCCGTCATAAAGAGCAGCGCGCGGATAGGGGCTGCCCGTGGGGTGGAGTTTATGGTAATGAAATCTAGATTATATTTTCGGTTATCAGGCGTACACGCGGCATGCGGATGCACGCGTGCGACTGCCGCAGAAATACGCGCGAGGACGCAGCGGAAATAATCAAACGCGACGGAGAAGAAGGAAATTAATAACGGGGGAATTATTTAATTGCGATTGCTCGCAGTGACGCGAATATTCCAGGTGTGGAATGCTGATCGTTTTATCGAATAACGCGTTGCGCAAAATTCATCCTTTTATGTCCACATACTCTATGAATCTTATTAGCGTTCTATCGATACCTCCAGAAAGGTGTATCTCGGTATAGGAAAAAGAAAATCATGCGAATACGAATTAAATTTCGTTTTACAGAATAGGGCGTGCGCCTTATGTGGATGCAGTTAATAAAAATACCGAAAAATAATGGTAGGGTTTGGAATATTTTTGTAAACATAGTAAAATTGTGTAATCACTACTGTTACCTACATTTTGTGAGCTTATTTTTCCTGTCAGATCCTGCTCAGGGGTACCAAAGTATTTTGAAAGAATCTTTGCTGCAATGTAAATCAACGTGTCACGAAATGATCGATAACGAAATTATTTCTATATTTTCTCATTTCCTCAATTTTTACTTACTCCTCTTTCAAAATTCCCTGCACATCTGACCAGTAACGAACAAAGGAACACTATCTACCATTATTACTTACTCCTCTTTCAAAATTCCCTGCACATCTGACCAGTAACGAACAAAGGAACACTATCTATCATTATATTGGCTTGGCAAGAAAGTACTTTCGGTTTTTTAGTGTGAAATAAAACTCAATTTTTTCTATACAGCAAATGAACTTTAATCGGTCAAATATTTTTCATTCTATTCGATGACCTTTTGCCATCTTTCGGGTAACTTCATGATCCCGCGCTCATAGGATTTCTGGTCCTTATCTGCGAAAAACTTAACCAAGTGCGTAAATCTCAGAAGGTCGACCAGAACGTTGTGGGTATCTTTCAGTGAAAAATCTTAAGAACGAAATTTTTTAAACTAATTCTGACACGTGCGTTCTATTAAACAATCAACACCATTCACTTCTCATATCTCTTTGCGAGCCTCAGCCGCATTCTTGCCTTTATGAAAATAAAAAAGTAAAATGCGTCGAAAATGCTTATTTTTGCACTCCATGTTGAGACTGGCCGTGAACTGACAGTTATAAACGAAATTACACGGAATATCACGAAATAGCAATCTAAAGGTATCGATTACCACATCTCAAAAGAAAGAAATTCCAACATTGACAAAAGAATAACTAAACAAGCATAACGTTATTTACTGATGCAAACCGAAATTACTTTCTTGCCGACCCACTACAAATATTTCATATTGCTTACTAACCAATCCAATAATCCAAAAAATTCGGAGACACCCGAGATACATAGTGGATTCCTCCCTCCATTTATCCCCAGTTTCAGAGGAACCTCGTGATTTGCATGTAGCCTTTCACGCGTCGTGGCCAGCGCCACGCACCATCGCCGTGTACGCGCGCGCGTAACCGCGAGCGTCCTCTTGGCGGATTTGAATTTAAATTTTCTAAAACGAAACACGAGCCTCCGGTCCCTGCTGGTTCTTCGAACCCTCGTCACAGGCCTCGCCCCTCGGGGGACAATTTTAATTTGTAATCAGGGATTTGCATGCGCCGCCGCTGGACGCTGTGCTCGGCCAGCTTTTCGGTCGGCCGCCGCGGACCAGCGGCACCCGCTCCAACCCGTATTATCATTCGAATTAGCCGCGGTCGAAGCGAATTGAAATCCCGGCGAATGCAAATTTATTCGACGTCCATCGCCACGACACCGGATACCCACGTCGATGCACGCACCGCTTGGGAAACTGTCATGGCGGCCGCACGCGTTTTCGCGCCCGCATTTCCGCTCCGCGCGGACCATTGTCCAGATTCTTTCCTTGTTGGTAACTCGTCCTTTCATTGGGGTTCTAAAACGCTTGGAAATGGACGTTTCGAGTTATTTCACGCGACGATATTTTGTACTGAAAACGTCTTGTTTGCTGCAATTCGAATTTTAATTATTGGTACCTTTGCGACAGTTTTATATTATTTTATATTATTATTAGACGGTAGATGTATCGGTTGTATTAATGGAAATTGTATCGATTTAAATTAGGCGTGTGATTCTGAAACGAGTTTCCGAGTAGTGGTACCGGAAGTATGCAATTCGAGATGTAGATTTCCAGGGGGTAGTCGAAGACGTTAAGGGTTGAAGAAATTCGGGGCGACTGGCAGTAGCAGTCTACGAATAATATTGTTTCATTGAAAGGTCTGATGAAATATGAAGATCTAAAATATTAAAAAAAATAAGAAATATTGGAAATCGGTGGTGGCACCGGGTATGACGCGGTACCGGAAGTATAATTCGAAATGCAATTTGACAATCGATCTCCATGTTCCATGCTCCACAAGTATACGGTATTCCGGGTCGTCTGTCGACCCGCGGGAAAATGTAATTCTCGGAATAATATTAAATTCGTAATTTATTAAAGTTTTTCGTCGGTAAAGCACGCATGGACCGCCACGCGTTGCCGGTGTTCGGTTTTTATGGTCACGATGACAAACGTTACAGTCATTTGAGGTGAATTGATGCGCGTCGTTCAATTTATCATCGCGGATGAGTTACAAGTTCGTTTTATTGCATTTTCTTTATAATTAATGGGCTTGTCAAAAAGCTTCGTCGCGACAAACGATACGAGTGTGTGACGCTTTCGAAATTCGAGCGCGTTATCTGCGCGCAAATACATTTCTTTGCGAAACGCGGCTGTTGCCTATTCCCCCTCGCCCCCCTCCCGTTTTCCTCCGCGCATTTTTATTTTTATTTTTATTTTTATCAAATTTTATCTTCGTATTAATTACGTACACCCTCGCACGCGTTGCCAAAAAATTCATCGTTCCGCGAGTTTATGGGGTGCGTTAAAGCTCCGTGGAAAAATTTTCCGAAATATTTTACACCGGCTGAAGCAGCGTGCGTCGATAAATTACGGAGTGTATGGAACATCGGATGAACAAAAACACACCCTTGCGCAAACATTTATAATCTAACAATCACCATGGTGTTACGCTGTGACGCTAGTGTCGCGTGGCGTTAAACAATATCGCGTGACAGTGAAATTTCAACGAAATTTTTACCTTACATCCCGTTCCCGAAAGTAAATGCAACGACCGTAATTTATCACTGTACGATGTACTGGATTACAAAGTGCAGCGTGACAGAGGGCGAGGTTGTAAACAGTGCCGCGAAAATTCTCGCAAATACTCCTGTTCTCGTGTCTTTACATTCCCTTACGAAAGTGTAATCTCTTCGTTCGACAAATACATCGCTCCGAAAACTCCGATATTTAATAAAAATAATTACAAGCAAATTAAGTCATCGGTATATTCGTATAATTTGACGATTTCAATTGCTAAATGTAAATACAAATTTTGTATAAAATTTCGCAATTTTATCGCGCAGCATAAACGTCCACCATCGAGTCAAAAAATTCAACAGGAAGTAGGAAATACCCTCACCCTACTCACCCCACTAATCAAATCTCCTGTTCCCCCGTTCACAGAAATCCATTATTATATCCCAACCCTGTCTCTCCGGTCTGATTCCCGAAAAGCAAGAAAATTCGGAAAAAAGGGGAGTTAAAAAAGAAATAGAAGAAAAGAAAGAAGGAAGCCGAAATAGAATACAATAGGACATGTCCAACCGTATCAGTCGGTAGCATCCAGGCTTAATTTACGTTCGCCGGGAGCACGGAGGAGGAAGGTCGGTTCTGGGAACGGATCGATCCGCGCGAAACGCGGCCCGCGTAAATCATGCTCGGCGAAGTGTGCGCGCGTAAATCTGCCGGTGGATTTTTCGCGGCCTCCAAGTTCGTCTTTGTCGCGGCCGGGACATTATTAAGCGCGATTTTACGTGTGCGAAGCGTCGACGGAATTGGCATCGGCGTGAAATTGTCTCGCGACACACCCAGCCGCCCTGTCCGCGGCGCGAGGGGGGCCCCGTCTCTCGTAATAATATGCCGGCCGAGATATAAATCAGCGTCTATTTTTGAACCGGGTCCAAAAGTTTCTTCGAATTTATTCCGTCGCGGTTACATCAACGTGGAAGTGCGCTCGGCCGCGTCGTCGTCGTTGTTATCGTTCGCGCGCAATTAACGCCGATTCCCGGCGAGTGGGGGCCACGTACCCCCGCGGGGGTCGCGGCCGAAAGTTCGCCGGGAACCCGGCCAAACGTTCAGCAACGATCCCGCGGTTATATTCGACAGACTCCGCCTCTAACTCGATCATCTTTGCACGGGATGGTCTTCGCTTGGGTGGCTGAGGGTGGCAGGGGGTGACTCGAAATGGAGGGGGTATTTTTGATTCGCGACGCGAATTATAATTCGGTGTACACTGAGTGAAGAGTGCTTACATTGGGTGAACGTTTCGATCATGGTACAACCCTCAGCGATAATTATCAAACCTATCACGACTGGGGGGTGAAATACTGGAAGATGGAGAACTCGAGAAAGAAAAATTCGAGCTGTAATTCTATGTTGAATAAGGGAATTTATTTTTATCTCGATCTGCTTGCAATATACATAGAAATGTCTGGAGTTATTCAACCCTTAAATCAAAACCCATTTGATAATTATTAAACCTATCACGACTGGGGGATGAAATACTGGAAGATGGAGAACTCGAGAAAGAAAAATTCGAGCTGTAATTCTATGTTGAATAAGGGAATTTATTTTTATTGCGATCTGCTTGCAATATACGTAGAAGTGTCTGAAGTTATTCAACCCTTAAATCAAAACCCATTTGATAATCATTAAACCTATCATGACTGGGGGATGAAATACTGGAAGATGGAGAACTCGAGAAAGAAAAATTCGAGCTGTAACTCTATGTTGAATAAGGGAATTTATTTTTATCTCGATCTGCTTGCGAGATGCGTAGAATGTCTGGAGTCAGTTTAGCCCTTCAATCAAAACCCATTTCTAAGGGAAGAAAGAGAGAGAGAGAGAGGACTCGACTCTTCTGACTCTAATTCCCGGTTGTGGCTTTATTAAATGCTTCTCGTTACAGTACACAGCGCTCTCTCTCTCACGTAAGACTCTCCTGCTTGATCTTTGAGCTGCCCTTTTATATGTGGGCCTCCTTTGTTAATTCATCGAGGATCAAGCAGATCGCCGTTTCGATTTGAGACTCCGGTTATCAATGCTAGGTGTTCCTTACTTACGCCGTCTTATCGGTAATCGGAGCTCGCATAATCTTACCAACTCTTACACATTTGATAATTATTAAACCTATCACGGCTAGGGGTGAAATACTGGAAGATGGAGAACTCGAGAAAGAAAAATTCTAACTGTAACTCTATGTTGAGTAAGGGAATTTATTTTTACCGCGATCTGGTTGTGAGATGCGTTGAAATGTCTGGAGTCAGTTCAACCCTTAAATCAAAACCCATTTGACATCGGTATTTGGTGGTATCTATAGAGAGGGATATCTAATTCGACTACTTTATTTCAGCCACGCGCTATAAAGTCTGAAACGAATTTCACTTTCCATCGCATTCTCCCTGATTTCTTACGTATTTTTATCTTCACGATGGTTAGTCGCAGAAAAATTTGCATAAGGGATTCAATTTCTCCATTTTCCTTGATTATTTATGAAAATAAATTATCGACTTGTCGGTAATAAATGTGCTTCACAAAACAAATTCTCCCTGTAAAGCAAAAAGATGAGAGAAAAATCAACGATTCGCGAGTTTTCGTGTACGTTTTTGCCCCTCGAGATTTGGGTCAGTCTCTAGATACCACTGCCCAGTGTCAAAAATCGGAAAAAAGGGGGGAAAAAAAATAAGAGGAAATGGAAATACAGTATTCACGGGGTCAAGTAGGAAAAGAGTGGCGTATGTTCTTCGTTCGTAACGAAACAACGGAACGGTGGTTGAAAAATAGCGCGGTAAGCTATTTATTCGTCCCGTAGGCCGCGAAAATAAATTCAGGAGCGGCGTGGGGCGCGAGGGGGGCAGAAGGGAAGGAAGCGGAATATTTGCAGCGGCGCGGAATACGCGAGATATGCACGCGCGAGTGTTCCATCGATCGGGCGTCTTGTAGGATGCGGAATGAAAAATTCCCGACAGGAGCGAGCACGTGTCCGTCGCGGTATCGTGGCGTGTTTAATGGTCTGCCATTATGAGCGTCGCGACGCCGATACGGGATAAAACTCCGCTGTTGCACGCTCCATGGATAAACGATTTTTCCGTTAATCCGTGCTTCTTCTACTCGCGATTCGTCTCGGTTCCTCTCTTATCTCGTATTTTTCATCCCCCTTTGATCAACCGTGGAATGGGGATTTATTTTCGAGAAACCCTTAACCAACTGCCTTCCCGATCTCTCGAAGGTGAAAAATCGTTTCCACCCTATGACTCGAATTAATTTCGCTCGCTCGTTAATTTCATGTATCTGGGACTAACAACGTTCTAAAAATCCAGCGCTCGGCTGGGTTCTCGAAAAACAGCGAATGCCTGGTATTATTATAAACCCGGTTCAATTCAGCACGCTGAACACCCCCGCCATCGCGGACCTTTCGCGTAAGGTCGGTGTAGCAGCTCGAGAACCACCCTCCGGGGTGTCGTTAAACTCGCTGCCTTCGAGCGTAGCACGTCGACGACGCGTTCTTCCGCTCGAAAATTCCCACGAAAAGCATTCCCCCGCGTTCCGTTGCCAGGCTGCTAGTCTCTAGTCGGGGCGTAACAAAATGACGGAGTAATAATGGCGAACCGGTTTGTAACTCTCGTTTCCACGGTGCAGCGGGAAAATTTCGGACTTCTTTTTCTCCGAATACGGAAATGATTTCGGTAAACTTCTCGATGGGTAATCTCGCGTTCGAAACGGAGATAACGCGAGGAGATCGAATCTAGAAAGTTCACCCCTGTCGATTTATCGCGATAATTTATAAATCCGTGGATAAAAATCGGGAAATAAAAATTTATCGTCATAGGTCACGGGGAAGAAAAATGTCGCGGGGTTCGAATTCTTTTACGCGAACTGTGAAATACTATGGCTGTTGGGGAACGGTTATGGAACGTTTATCGCGCGTTTATCGAGTTTTGATAATACAGGCTGAATAGGTAGATCGGCTTGCAGGATATTGAATTTTGAAGGGCTCGCGTGTTCGCGAATTTGTGTCACTGATTAATGATCTTCGGCCATTGTCGCGAACTCGAAATGGTACACGCGTCGCGTGTTCAAAGTCTGTTAATTAATATTCTTGTCTGTTTAGGAAAGAATTGAAATAATTTTAAAAATTTCCGAATAAAAATTCGAATTATTTCGGATTATTTCCTCCGCGTTTCGTCACTGTTCATCTTGGATTACGGCAACTTTTTCTTTGGAAATTTTACTTGCATAATTTCCACGCTATTCTAAAGATATGGGAGTATCATGCGTTTAATCAACGAATGATTATAAAACAACAGTTCGTCATTATCGAACCGCGACAATGCACTGGACCCAAGCGGCAAGAAGCTGCGAGATTTATTTTAATTAACAAGTTTATAATCGACTCGGTGTTATGGAACCTGTTGCTCGTAAAACGGGAGCCTGTTCGTCATGGTCGTGCGCAATAAAATTCCATATCCGTTTCCGTGTCGCAGTCATGCAACTCCGAGCACAGGTGTGCTCTCGAGTTCCCGGGTCCTCGTTCGCCGGGACCAACTGCTCCGCCATTTTCCTTCAATTTTTATCGAGTCCTTTATGTCTCGCGGTAAACAAACGCAGCGTCAAACTGAAGAAAATAAAAGGAAGAAGAAATATCGCAGTGTCGCGAATATTTTACCATGTACACGTAACTTTGCGAAGGAGCTGAGCCCAGGTCGATTGGGAAATACTTTGGACAATGAATGGGGCCCTTGGTACCCTGGGCGTCACGGCACGCATCACAGGAGAACCCGACTTAAGACTAGTAACTAAGATAATTTACACCATTCCGAAATCAAGAATGAAATGAAGAGTAAAAATTCTTATTGTGATTTGTTAACCCGATTTTACCGCAACGGTGTTTTCTAACCTTAAATCTACAACAATAACGCAAGCGTTTGTATTTTTCTTCCCTTTCCGCGAATTTCGAATAATTCCGCGTACACGGGGGAAAAATATAGTATGTACAAAGTAAAATATCCAAATGTCGACGCCTCCTGGCCGATTGCAGCGTTAAATCTTCCGCGTTCCAATCCCCGAGTCTCAAGTACCCGATTCGCCCGCGAGCCCTTTGAATAATAAATTCGGCCGATAAATTTTTCATTTCGGCACGGTATCGTTCCGCTCGAGGAAGCAAATATAACGCGTAACGGTATAATAAAATTATTCCTTGGTAAAAAAACGCGCGGAGAGAAAGAAAACTGATAAAAACGCGACGGCAGGGAACTATTTGGACGGGAAGTACCGGCGGATCCACCGCCGCGATTCAACCACGATCTCACCCTCGGCCTCGAAACGCAAAACCCATCGGACCCGCTGAACCTGAGCCCGCGCGAGATCGCGGAATATATCGATATCGGCGATCAACACGGTCGCGCGAAACGATCGCGGCCGAATTCAATCGCGTGAAACTCGAAGAGACCGCAACCCGCGGAATTCGTTTCGGCCGTGCGCGGAATCGATATCCAATTAACGACGATGCTCGCAAGAACAACAACGACCAGCAACGGGGCCAGCGTAGGCAAGAACCGGCTGCGCGGATACTTTCTATCTGGCTGATTAGCCGCTGATTGCGAGCGACCTGAAAACGGGAATTACGCGCTGTTTTATCGGCCCCGGTTCACGGTTCGCGCGAACAATAACGAAACGACACGTCGAACCGTTACGTATCCCGATTCCCGATACCCAGCTAGGCGAAAGAACGGACCCCCGGACCCGGGGATGGAAGAGGGAAACAGGGTATCTGCCCCTCTGATGACCGATCGAAGCGCACCGGGGAACGTAACTTAATAATCTTCGAACAAACACGTCTTCGTCATTAATTATCGCCGGGAATCCGGGTTTAAAACTGTTGGGAAGCTACGCGATATCGGCCGATACTGTGTGCCGTGCAAATACACTCGGCAAATATGGGATATGCGCGAATCGAACGACGGCGGCGGCCACGGCGCCGGCACAGGGGGTAGCGTTTCCGCGCCCCGGCCGAAATCATAGATAAAGCTGCCTACGTTCGATTAAACGTAATTCACCTGGCCGCCTGTATCGAGTGCGCCAACGGATCGATTTACCCCGCGGAGTGCCGAGTAACGCGACCTCGATCGAAATTTACTTCAAGTTTTACCCTTATTTCCTCTTAATCGATGGTGTATTTGAGATTCCTTGCTGATGGACGCTGGTCCAGACGAGGACCGGTGTCAATTACAGGCGTGTAATAGTTTTTCTTACGTGGGAGCTGAGTTATGCCTCCTTCTTTGGAGTTCAGTCTTGCTGATGGACGCTGGTCCAGACGAGGACCGGTGTCAATTACAGGCGTGTAATAGTTTTTCTCACGTGGGAGCTGAGTTATGCATCCTTCTTTGGAGTTCAGATCACTGTTCATCTGCTAGGCTACCATCGATCGCGTTATTTTGACTGCCACGCCGAAGTCACACGTTTCGCTCAGGAGACACGATTAATATCATTGTTGGATCTTTAGTATCGATGAGGAATGAGCAGTGTAATCTGCCTATTATGCTTGTAAACTTTGTAATTGCTCTTATAACCGTGACTGCTATACGACGACTGAGCACGCGTTAGACAATCGGTGACTAGCCATCTAGACGTGAACACACGCAAACGCACATCCACCCTCATACGTTATACTTTAACATATTTCTGTAAGATTATCGCGATTAGTATGCTAAATCGGTGACGATGTTACAGTTGTAACTAAAATATGTCCCTAAAGACACGCGTATGCAAGATAACTAGATATTCCTGCTATGATTTAGTCCGTGGATCTATAGGATGTTGAAAAATACATGAAGAGCTCTGAGCAAGCACTGACTGGTTTATTACAGAATCGATGGATTTTTATACACATGGTTGTCTTATCTCTAAGGGAGTGACGAGTGATTAGAGTTGGGCTTGGGTCGTGACGCCAGCTGCCATTGCAAACGCGTTGACGTATCTGGAAATCGTCAGTCGTTTCGTGGAATATAAAATACAGCCAAAGAGCGCGTTAACGCATTACGAATAGCAGAGCAGGATTTCCGCGGGGTTGGATGTACTCGGGGCTGACGTTTGGCAACAAAAGGAGGGTCTCGCGGATTGACGGGTCTCGCGCGCTGGAAAATAGACAGTGCGCGATGTCGAACGCGCGCTAATAGCGCGTAAATTGACCGGTCCACTGGTAGAACGTCCGCAAAACTGTTTCCCGGAGGACGTAATAAAAATGTAATTACCTTTGACGGGGTTACGCGCGGGGGTCGCGCGTTGTTCACGGGGGTTGCGCCAGGGGGATGCGGCGCGGCGCATTGTTTTTCTCGATTTCGCGCTCACGGTGAAAGGCGTATCGATTGCAGTTTAATTACGAAAAGGTGAAATATGGAAAAGAGTCGCGGCTCGAAGCGTGTCGTTTGTATCGCGCTGCGCGGCTGGTGACAAATTGCGATTGGTTCGCGGTAAAACGCGAGCGGGGGCCATTTCGCCGGCGATCGAGTGGCTTCATCTTGCGCCTATTAATAAAACCTTCGCGCTCGAATTTGATCCATTCGAAAAGAATTCCGTGCCACGACTGGCTCGCGCGTCGATATTTCACCGCGCTGCTTTCCCTCTTTTCCGTTCCCTTTTTCACCGCCACATTCGACAGGTTACTCGGTCCGGGATCGTCGAAGGTGTTTCTTTGCACCTCGATTGCGAGGCGGGAGGAGATTTTCGTTTTGATTCTCGCGCGGTTGAATCACCGTGAAAATAAGTTCGGCGAGATCAGGAAAATCCGACGCGAATTTTTAACCGAAGTGGATTTCAATTTATTATTCGTAATATACGCGAATTATAATTAAAGGCGTTTCGTTATCAGAAAATTGCCCCGTCCGAACATCTATGTCGGCTACTTGGACTAATTCGAGTAATCGAATCTGCCGTACATACATCTGTGCCAATCCCTCAAACGCAATCCGACTCAATGTCACGCAACGCGACATACACGAAGAAACCACATCGTTGTCTAACTACGAACACCGAAACTTCGCTGCGATCAAACAATTACGCTAATCGCTGTCAGCCAGTTCGGCAGCCGGCTGATACATCATCGATCCAACTCCAAGATTCTCGATCCGTGACACCGCAAACACCGTCTCCCGGCAACGCGTTCCCGGGACTACAGTATTTCCGCGCGAACACGAAATCGTTACCGAAATACCGAATATCCCTTTGCTAATATTTCTAGCAGGGCGTCGCTAACGTCGTTTAAAATCCGGCTTAGCTGTCATTAAGTCTTGCATAAAGCACGTCCCTTTATCACTGCCTGCGAACTGGCCTCGTCGCTTCAAAGGGGGCAATAAAATGGCGTTTTACGATTCGCGCGAGCCCCTTTGTCCGATTTTAACGAACGGCGACGCGATTGAGCGTCGTTTAAGCTCGCAGCGTGGTTGGAATCAAAGGATCCTCTGGTATAAATTTGGCAAGGCTGTCGTTCTCTTGCAAACGAGCAGAGTACAATTCCTTGTTCCCCGACTCGCCTGGTCGCGTGCACAGCGTGGCCAGGTATTTCGGACAACGCGGTGCTAAATCGATTTATCTATGGAGTACGCTGTTTCTCTTGGATCGGTCGGATTCAGCGGAGAAACCGAGTTCAGGGCTGATCGATTCGCTTTCCAAGTCGCTGGCTCGTGGAGACTGGCTTCGGGACTGGCCTGTCCAAGTTTGCTTTCTTTCGCGACGGAAAAACAAACGCGGTGGCCGGGTGTTCCGTTCGAGACGCAGTCGAGAATCTTGAGCAAGTCGTGAATCTCGATTACGTCCATGGCACCAGGCCTTTGGAAGCTACGTTCTTCCATGTTCCCCGGATAGTCGCGGAATTTGACGATTCGGTAGCTAATGAGAGCAGAGGACCAGGTTCCCGGTTTGATTTATCGCCACTGTTGGAATATCTTATTCGACGAACCAGTTCGCGTATTTCACGAGGGGAAATAAAATGGACGACGACACGGAGATGTGAGACAGAGATGTGTTTGAACGCTAAACGTACAGGTACTTTACACACATCTATTATGTGGTAAAGATCAGTTTAATAAACCAAAAGGGACTTGTGATTCTGATTATATTTTGTATTTCTTGGTGGTCTAAAATAAACAGAGGCTCGAAGTCTTCTATGGTGCGTGGCGTAGACAGTGGACTGTCAAAAAGTATGTCCCATCTTGTCGAAAACCTTCGACGAGGTTCCTATAGACCCCATGACAACCCATTGCGTCACTGAACTCAGCTTCGAGAGCTGACGAGCTTGATGGTTCCTCGAAGCAATGATAGATCTCAGTGTAGGGTGACATCATCCAAATAAAGATTCCTCTCACAGTCTTTACCATAAAACGTCAAACGATCCCTCGTGGTATATAAAGTATTGGGTACATAAGAATTTGCAAAATGTCAGATGGGCGAGAAAAATCACAACGAATGTACGATTTATAGAGTAAATTTTGAAGGGGGTCATTTGACACCGCTTGGGACGTTCAGTGTTAATAAAATAGACTTAACGAACCTGTATACTCTGGAATTTCTGCTGGTATAAATCAAATCGCTTTTGGGACGAATTCCATTGTGTGTTGTAAGGGGAGGAGGAAAGGGAGTTGGGTTAAATAAGTCTATTACTCCGTTGGATACGATATTCTTTCGTTCCTATCGCACGCTGATTGAGAAGTAAGACGTAGCAGAACAATGTAGGTAGTATATAAGACTTTCCGACAAGGTCACGTGACCAATAAGCGAATAGGTACATTATATATACAATAGATGTCGCGATTAGCCATATTAGCATACATTCCAACATAGGCTAATTTACTGATAGTATTGTGTCAAGGTGTTGCGTCTAATCAATTGAATTTCTCCGATTGTCAGGAACGCATCACGTGCCAACTTAATATTGTGAGGGGTGGAGAAGAGAGGGCTGGGTTAAATAAGTCTATTACTCGATGGCCGATTCTACTTTACCCCATTGGATACGATATTCTTTCGTTCCTGCCACACGTAAAACTCTCTGGTCCCCTTTTCGAGCTGCCCTTTTAACGGTGGGCCTCTTTTGTCAATCTACCGCGAAAATCAAGTGGATCGTCGCTTCGTTTTGAGATTCTGGTTAACACGTTGGCTGCCGCGCGAATTTTACGTGACTTGCCCAAGGCGCCAACATGAATTTCTCATTATGCGATGCATATTATGTTGAAATATTATTTACAGCAGATAAGTTTAGTTGTATAAACTTGTTTTATGCATTTTTCGTGGCATTAATTTCTTCGAAGCATTACAGAAACAATGGTATTATTTAGAAATTTATAAGTATCGATGTTTACCCTAATTATGTATTTTAACTATTGGTCGCGTCGCCGGTCACCGGTGGCCCCCACGGCGCTGTAGCCAAGTCGAGTGCCGGTCACCGGTGACCCCCACGGCAGCCAACGTGTTAAACTGCTACGTGCTCCTCTTTCACGCCGCCATATTGGTAACCAAAACTCGCATACTCTTACAGTGTCTTCTTCTCTAGCAGAAGAAGGGGAAGAAAACTAAATGTGGAAATCAATTTTTGCGCTTACCTTTCTTCCCAATCTCGGACAGTTGGCACGATGTTTCCTGATTCCTCCAAATTCGAGTCTGCCTCCATCGCGTTGCTCTCCTATGCTCGATATCTCGAAACACCACGCGTGATCCAGAAGTTGAAGAATTTTCTCGTCACGTAGACTCCATCGCTCTTGCTCGTCTTGAAACTCTTCTCATTGGAATTTTCTTCATCGCGAGACACTTTTAACGATCCAGCAAAGTAATCACAGGGGTCCAACGTCCGTGGTGTGGATGACACCGGTGCAAGGATGCAGAGAGTTACGTGGTCGTGTGGTAATCGCGCATTGCGGACCGCCGTGCCAAGAATTGAGTCATCCTCGGGTGTTCCCTGGCCCCGCGCCACCCTCTTGCTACCCTCTTGCCGCTTCCACAGCCATACGTCTTCCCTTCATCTTCTTCTTCTCCTGGTGTGCGTGAGCGAGCGGATGTCGCACACAGTCGCGAGACAAACTGGCAGCTCTTGTTAATTTCGAGGAATTTTCGCTGACGCGAGCGACCGCGCGGATTTTACGCGACAGAACGGCAGGAAACGAGCGGAGAGGAGAGGAGAGGAGAGGAAAAAATCGCGTTCTCCAAGCAGCGAGTAGGAGTCTTTTCGAGATATGAAATATTAGCTCGTCGTTGCCGAACGTGAGTCAACGCGTGTGCCGTTAAATCGGGTCCCTCTGACTAAAATCTTATTTTATCCCGAACGCTTTGGCGCGCTGGAAAATACGGCTGTGCCACGCTTTTCCTCGTCGTATGTTTTCCAGCCGAATCAGGGCTCCACGAGGGGAGCGAGAGATCGAGTATCGAGAAATATGGCGCGGATGCCTCGGATACCCGGTCTTAATCCTATCCGAGGGATGTTGCGGGATCAGCGCGATAGAAAATTGAGAGGGTCTAACGTTCCGGCTGAAAATACAGGTCACGAAAGACACTGGGAACTCGGTGAAAAATTGGCCAAAGTTTCTCCTTTAGAACTCGGTCTTCTCTCTTCCTCACTGCTCTCGCCTAACTTCTCGAGCTCCGGAGACAAGATACAATGGCGTGGACGTCGATTCGCGATAAAAATAACGAACGCGTGTCGTTTCGTGAATTCGTCGTTGCGAGCTCTCGCTGAGCGAACGAACAAACGTGTTGCTCGTGTTTCCAAGTCGAAATGCTAGGATGACAAATATTAGGATTATGAGTTGTAATGGTAAATATATAGTATATACATTCTCTTCTTAATCTTTTATTTCACAAGAAGGTATATGTTTCTCCTAATGCTTCTCATTAGAAATTAACCGACTGCTCTAAGAGTTTCAAGATGGTACGTGACGGGGTTCGTCCAAACCCCCAACTTTCATTCAATGTTTACATAAAACATTTCTTCTAGGAACTTATATCTCATGAACTATTTACTTCTATCTTACATTCTAGATTGATTTTTGTCTATAGCTAAACTTATCTCTCCAACAATAAATCTTCGAAGACTCTAAAACCACCCCTGTGTTCCATCACAGCCTATGTCTATGATAACTTCTTATTTTAAATCGAACCATCCTTTATATAACAAACAATCCGAAAAATAGCTCGTTTAGTCGTTTGCAAAGGGGAATCAAAAATGTTCGTTAGTTTCGAACCAAAAATCGTCCTTGCTCCATGCAACTAGCATCGAGTTAGAGCGCCAGGCGCGGCCATTCTTCCAACGATATCGAGACGAACTCGAAGCTGTAATTTATTCACCGACCAGGATTAGCGAAAGTAACAGGTCTGACGTTGCCAAAGGAAAGCGAAGGCCGAATTCGATACGTAAAAACCGGCAAGTGTGCGTTGGGAGCACTCGTTCTGGAGTGCATGCGCAATTTCTAGGAAGACGCGGCCGTGGACGTGGACAAATGGCCGCTTGGTACAATAAAGTCGCGACTAAACGAGGAACACGAAGGGCTGACCACTGTTCGCCCAGTCTACTTGCTCCACGAAAGCCTGTTCTTATGGCCGAAACGTGTACGCAATCCGTGCAATGGACGACGCCATCGCGTTTTGCTCTGGACACTCGTTGCTGCTGCGTTTCCTGCTTTTGTCGTGTACGACCGTGGGTCACGGCTTGGGTTAGGAGTTTTAGCCAATGGGGATCGATTCACCCCTTTTTCCCCTGTTTCTCCTCCCCACTGGGAATAACACGCGTTTTACCCACGCAGTGAATATTTGGTTACATTTTTGCTCGGTTTTTAGCCAAATTTCGTGGAATGGCGAATGTCGTTTTCTGGAAATGCGAGAACGCTTTATCCTGGGTGTTTACACGGCGTGGTCCATTTCGGGTTCTTGGGTATTATGCTCGGTATGGGCTCGACGAGTTTTAGAAATGTTTGTTGGAACGACGTTACGTAACGACAGAGAGGATTATTATTTCTGACTGTTTCGTTGCGAGAATAATCTGGGCAACTAGGATTTTCTATCTTCGACGCCACTTAAGAGAATTACTCGTAACGCCTAACGTTGTCTAACTTTCGAAACTTCGTGTCGATCTCGCATACCATATCCAGCCAAAATTTCGTCGGCAACGAAAACACCGGAGAGTCGAACGCAGTCGACTCAAATATCGCGTCTAAATGGAATAACAACATGGCGGAATGATGAAAATCAATAAATTAGGGTACGCGTGTTTAGCTTGGCTTCACAGAGTCCCGTTCTCGCGGACGACAATTGTAGGTCAGGTTCTATTCTCGGTGCACGTAAACGAGCAAAGTCGCGATTGTTGGAAATGCCGCCCAAAGCTTTTCCTTCGTGACGTCCCCGAGATTTGTCGCGTTCGCGTCGTGGCAACTGCCGACCCGTGAACAGTTTGCATTCGTCAGATCTGTTTACCTAATATCCTACCTACCGACTGCTGTTTTCAACCTCTCGCCAATGGCTTCCAAAGGCTAAAGTTTTACGGCAGCGAGTACGACACCGGGGTCCCGTGACCTGCACTCCCGCAAAATCACGATTCAGAATTTTTCTAACAGAGATGCCGACCAACGGCTTCCAAGATTTTATAGATACCACCCGTGACCGAACTGAAATTATTCCTCGAGAAGTCTACGAAAGATTCCGTTTCTTAGTCCAATTTCGTTTAGTACTACGAAGAATAAAATAGATCATGGTCCAAGGGAGCACTCTAGATTCAAAGTCAACGGTGCTCGGCTTAACCGGATTTATTCGCTCGTAAATATCCAGCAAGGCAGTAAACAAGAAAGAGTATGAGCCAAGCAACGAGACCCAAAACACGAGACACTCGGAGAATTTAATTTCAACGCCACAATTTACGCCGCGAAATATTTCAAACATCCCTTGCCCTTGCTCGTCGATAAACTCGCGAGTCTAAACGGTCCTCTAATTACCCCGAGCGCTTCGTTTTCATAATTAAACGTACGTCATACACCTAGCTGCGTGCCCCAAACAGCGACTCGTACCGGGACCGCGATTCCAGCTACTCAGACCTGTCTGCAGCTACATCAAAGTCAGCCGGTTAATCGATATCTCGATCTCGCGTCTTTTCTTCCCCTTCTGCTTCGAACGGGCCACGAATTTCGTACTACTTGGCTGGATGGATCAATCTCTGCCTTTTCTCTTTAGCCCTTGCGTCTGGTCGCGAGCCTCTGTTCGGCGCGTGTTCGACAGCGATCGCTAATAAAGCGGCGCTGCAAAGGCAGGAAATCGCACGCTCTTCTTTCCCGTTCGGCGAATAGAGGCGTCAGGGGTGGTGAGTCGGGGGGTGGCTCGGAGGAAAAGGATTTCTCCCCTTTCTCGAGGCAATCCCGGATAGAGAGAGCGGCCGGAAAGAGCAGGAAATATCGAGGCGCAGCCACAAACCACGCGAGGACACCCGATTGAATATTTTTACATGTATGAGATTTTTATTCCCGAGATGCGATTGGCCGTGCGGAGCTTCATCCTTTGTCTCCTCGTTCCTATTTTCCTGTTTTTTTTCCTCCCGCCTTTTTTCGCGCGGGACGAGGCGAGAAGAGCGCCCAGAACCACCGCCCCTGGATGCTTTCATCGTAGGATGGGGACCAGACTATGCCCGCAAGCTAAACCTTCGTCGATTTACGCCTCGATCGTCGAGACTTTGAGGCCATTTCGCGCGGCCGTGTATGCGTGTTTCTCTTTTTTCCCCGCCTTCTTTTGTCTCCTTTTACCTGCGCCACGATGGGGTTGCCCGAGGGGTTTCACGGTAACGCGAATGCGTCGAATTAGCGGCCAGCAGTTATAACGCAGGGCTGAATTTAAAGGGGTGATTTCGACGTCCCGGTTCCCTGTCACGCTCGAGTCGCTAGAAAGTGATTGGAATCCCTCAAAAGTCTCATAAATTCGAGATAAAATCCGCAAAACTTAGCGGTATTAAATACCTCGATACTCGCCGCGAGTATTAATTTCGTCGTAGTATCACGTCTACCTTGAGACACCCTTACGACCCAGTGGAAAGAATAATCCTAGTCCCCCTTTCGCACCATAGGACAGAAACTACAACCTGCTCCACTTTAATACCCGCCCAAAGACAACACGGCAGCTCCGTGTCACTTTTCATCGGGCTGTTGACAGAAACATCAGCCTCGTCACCCACTGCGGCACCCTCTGCTCCCTTCTTTCCCGTTTCTAGCGTTCCGAAAAAATAATACCGCGTTTCGTCGTCGGAAGTCTCGACAAACAGATCGATCGGAGGATCGAGGCCGACCGGGATGTTTGGACACGGCACGACGGTCGTGGAGGAACGATTCTGCCGTTTTTCGAGATCGCGGTCGCAACGAAATAGCGTGTCGTTGATTTGCCCGGGTCATGGACGGGCGAAGGGCTCGGTTCGTTGCTGCTTCTCCGTATATTTCTTATTTCTCGTCCACATCCAGGCCGGCTGGAAGCGTGCTCATAGCACGGCAAAGTAAATAGAGCGTATTTCTTCTGGAAATGACAGGAAATTCAATAATCCTCGCGACGAGAGCGAGAGAGAGAAAAAGGGGGGTGGAAAAGCGAGAGGTGAAACAGCAGGGAGGAACGAAGGAGGTCACGGGAAGGAAAGGGTGGAAAAACAGGGGCGAAGGGGGCGTTAACGCGCGCGTACGATCGACCGTGTGAAAACGAGGGGTGCGTTTGCGGGAAAAAGATGCGATATTCAGATTTTCTTGGATATTGGTGGCCGTGCAGGCTGCAATCGGGCGCACCAGCTGCACGGATTATAGGGTCTCGCGTTTTCCAGCAAGTTTCCCGCGGAAAGTTGCGTTTAGAAACACTCCTTTTTGCGCCGGGTCTGCTTCCACCGTGTAGTATTACTTTTAAAGCGGAAAATGTGCGGTAGTCACCCAACAGAGCTACGTCCTGGGGATTCAATGCGAATAAATATCAGTCGCACGATATATATTCATACGGTGATATAATTTTTAATTATTTTAATATTCGTACAGGAATACTTTTGATTGACAAATATACGGAAAAAGGGACGTTGTTTTATTTCAATGTATTTTTGTTAGGAACTAAATGAGGCTTGGGAGTAAAGTATAAAGTAAAAGACTAGATTTAGATTCTTATACTTGGCTGATTCTTTTTCAAACTTCGTGAAGGAGTATCTTAAGACAGCCCCTGCACCCCTATTTAAACCCATTCTGACCCATCGAGGACTAAATACTCCAAACACTCAGACGCATTTCTAACTTTCGCTCCTTCTAATAGACTCGATATAATCATAAATATCCCGTTCATCCGATCCTGTATGCGGTCACTCGTCCTTCCAGGTGCACTCCAGACGTCACCCTGAACATTCGGCCTGACCCCTAGGCTGCTGTTTATTGTCCATCATCAGCTAGGTAGTCCCAAGTGTTCCCTTGCATCCACTCTCAAACCCTAGCATTCCTACATATATTCATACGGTGATATAATTTTTAATTATTTTAACACCCTTCCATCCGTGTACGAGTATCACGTAGAATGTTAAAAAGTCGTATTTTATTATAGGTTTTACCTTTTTCCTTTAATTTCTACGATTCGTTAATATGGAAATTATACGTGTAAATTATACGGAAAAATAGCGAGGTAAATGTTAATTATTTTTCTTATCCGAATTAAATTCGAAACGCATAGCCAGAGCTCGGTGCAGGTACCAGTCCAGGCTCACCCCGTGTACGAGAGGGTATAAATTTTCTTTCTCGAATATCACTTCGATCAACTATCGGAACACGAAACCCTAATAACCGAACGCAATTCATTTACGACATCGCCAAGCTATTGTATTTTACCAATACCAGCGCGTTACAGTTTCAACGATCGTGTATAGAACGCAATTCGCAGAATTTCCATCGAAATCAAAACCCAGCTCGAAATCCCGCAGTTTCCCGATGCTGTTCCTCACGCGGCTTCTCAATCTCGCGACTAATATTCCATTTCGTGGCTGCACGCTCCGTACCCTCTTTTCTTGGCCGCGCGACAAAATGGAAGGAACGCGTCGTCGCCACCGTAAATCTCCTTCGAACGTCTCCTAGCAATTGTTTTCTCGATCTCCCCGCCCACGCTGGTCCTGATCTTCGTCCTCGTCGTGGTCCTCGTCGTCATAGTCTTTGTCGTGGCCGTTGCTGGAAAAATACGAGCGATGGAATTCGAGCCGGGAACTTTCCTCTCGCCTTCCGTGATCCACGATTATAATATTCCCGTCAGGTGGCGCGAAGAGGAAACGTGCTGGCGAGGTTGGTATCGTCGCGAGACGAAGCCCGTGGCCGCCCTTTTCTGACCCGAAATTCGTTCCAGCGGGTTCCACGACCGGTTCTCTCGTCTTCCGCGGGCACCGGAAGCCAGACAGAGAGATCTCGTACGCCGCGATGCGGGACACGTACGAGGAATTTATTCGTGGGAAGGCAGGTCGCGTATGCGGCCCAGCGTGCTCATCTCCGCCCGAGTTTCCGCAGCAGTTTTACCGGGCGCGATACGCCACGCTCGACTTTCGCTTCGACTTCCGCGTTCTAGTCAATGGGGTCTTCGAATTATTTCAGATATCGCATGAAAGTTTTCGCGCGAATGTTTTTCACCAGCCACGGGGTTCCGGGGGGTTGAAGGCAGGCAAGAATGCGCGGATCGAGTGTTTGGAATTAGATTGCGGAACGGCGTGTGCTCGGCTGAGATTTTCCACGCGTGTGATCGTGAATATTTCCGAAGTTTGTTTAAATCGAAAAGGATAGAGAGAAGAGGGAAAGATTTTGGAAGCCTTTTGCGGATGGGATCATTTTTCGTGCGGGGTCTACGCGAACGAGAGGTTCCAAGGCTTGTTGGAAAGATCTCGAAAGACAGTGTCGTAGAAATTAAAATTTTTTAAAATTTTCTTCGAAAAATCCTTCGACTCGGAAGGGTTCGTTAAATTATTTGGTACGTTCGAGGAAATCGTGGAGAACGATGCGACGAAGGCAGGGGAAATAGAGCGGTTGCAGCGGAGCAAAGCCTGGTTGCTCTTAAAATTTTTCCCCAAGTACAGCGGAGTTTAATTTTCATGTGGTGTCTACGACGGGAGTGTCCGGCAAGTTCTCGAGCGACTCGAAACTTGTATAACTTTTCGAGAACTCGATAAATTTCTGCAACCTTTCGCTGTAGCTAAACGTAGTCTCCTCTAGATTTAATTACACTCCGCTGAACTTGCGGTGGCTTGTTAACCCTCTGAAAGCTGTGTACTTAATAGACCTTTTTAACTGATCGAAACTTTCGAAACGTTTGCCTCGTCGTCTCTTTTTTTCCACCCTTTTGACTTCCTTTTCCCTTCGCCTTTTTAGTTTCTTTTTATTTTTCAATGTAATTCCTCGGTTTCTTCGGAGCTAGGAGGTTAGAACGATTGAGGTATAATCATTGCAACGAGACTCGGGATATGTACGTTAAGAACTTCGATAAATCGTGTTTAAGCAATATTTATAACGTTGGAATTTATTTATCTATTTTTTCCTGGTTCTTGAGTAATTATATTTATAAACCGAAACTCATTAAAAATCCCTTAATGACGAATCTTTTTATTCGCGTTCGCCAGTAGGATTTTACTCCATGAATAACGCGTAGAGCATATTTCATCGAGGCCGCGTACGAATTTTTTCATTCCAACAATACTTTTTATTCCCATTGCAACGGGGAAAGCTGGTTTCGAATATTTGGTAAATATATCGTAAATTCTTTTATTCCCGTTGCGCGATTATTATTGTACTAGCATTTCAACAATAGCCGCTTCTTCAAAACACTTTGAAATGTTTCCGAGCCCGATAATCCCCGGCAGCAAAACGCGGCATTTCATTATTAATGTATAATAATTCTCGCCGCCACCCTCTCCCCGCCGATATGCATCGAATAAATGAACAATTGAAACGTAAATGCGCGGCGACACTCGAACGCACGATATTTTATCACAACGGTAAATAGGTTTCGTAATTTACCAGTGAGCGCCGGGAATTATGGCTGCCACGGCACAAATATATGCTAATGGCCGGCGCCGGAAGAGTCGCAATTTTTCCAACAAACAGCCCCTCTATTTTTCGACGTTGTACATATATTTCCCTTTGGCACCCCTGCATTGTGCCTATATATTATACTTACATGCGTCAGAAATGCTTCGGTGTTCCGCGAGTTTCACTGCTGGCTAGAATTTTTTCCCCGTTTCGCCCATGGCGCCGGGGTAATTATTTAGAGTATTTAACGGAATTGGAATTTGGATATCACGTAAAATGTACGTAAATATTGATAGAAAATTGCGAGTTTTCCACAAAACGCACGATTTTCGATTAAAATGAAGTATTACGTGAAAAGTAGGAACGTCAGAAGGTTCATTCTTTTTCTAGAATCTAGGTTACAGTATTTCGAGTTTGTCAGTGTTCAAAATTATAATTATTCGGGCTTCTGAATAATTATAACTGGTCATCGAAATTTAAAAATGTACCTCCAAGTACTCTCTTTGTATACTCTCGCATGTTTACAGAATATTCTTTATCTGACACGAATTTGCTATACAGTAACGTATTCTGTAGCCTTTTCTGAGGAAGAAACCATTCAGGGATAATAGTAGAATGATGTTCAGTGTTCCCAAAATTCACGCGGGATTTGAATTTTGCGTCATTTGTGTGATAAAGTGTTGTCAACGAAATAAAAAGGACAACGCGTGACAGCTGATAGTTCAGGGTTACTAAAAATCCAGCATTGTATGATAGAACAATGCCTCTTCATTTTTAATTAAAAACCTGCGTTTTCTTTTGTATTAAAATTACTTCTTACGTGAATTTTTGGACACCCAATATATTGGGAAGCAGAATTTTGTAGTAGAATTTGGCACCATGTGGCCATTGCTTGCTAGATACTCTCCCCTAACTTGTAAGACAACAATGAACCTCCTAATGTTCCTTCTTTTTACGTAATACTTCATTATAAATAAAAATCGTGTCTTCTCAGAAAAATTCGCATTTTTCGAAAACCGTGGGCGATGGAGGAATCTGTATTACGGATTCGTATTCAGCAGAGCTCGTCTTCGGCTCTACAAGAATCGCAAGAGGTTAAAATTTGTTGAGCAGTGTTATTCGAGAAAAATTACAGATTATGATATTTTTCCACGAATACATTGGAGCAATATACATAGTTGAAGACGATAAAACGAAAGCTTCTTCGGCTAAAGCGAAACCGGCGAAATTCCAAGCACTGAATCGCGCTCGCTCGAAAATTCGCTTTTCCACAATAGAGGGAATGCGCGGTGAGCGTGGAGGAGTTAATTCCTCTGTTCACTTCTCGAATACAATAATCCGTGAATTATTCGGTGAAATGACGCGGATTCGAAGGAGCGGAGGATGCATAGGCGCGTCATTAGATAACAAAACAGCGCGAGGGAGCGTTGGCGTCCGTGTCTAGTCGGCTTTATTTTAGCGAATACGCCGTAGCAAATGCTTTTTGTCAAATCGTGCGAAAAGATAAAGCGCGAAGCATCTTAAAGCGGCAACGAGATTCGCTCCATCAACTCACCCCTCGTCGAGCGTGAGAAGAGTGACTAACGATGCCACGACGTTTCATACTGCATAGAATCCTGGCTGCGGAACCGTTTTCGTTTCGTGGATACCGCCCTTCCATTGTGCTTCTTTTCTATCATCTTCTCGTAATTTCTATTGTGATTTATAGCCTACTTTGATCGCGAGAAGTTCCCCGCTCGGAACACTTCGTTTCGTTGAATTTTCGCCGAAGGGTGAGAAAATGGATACCCTTCGCTCGTTGGTGAATTGAAATTAGGTGCGTGGAATTCGTTCGAACTTTTAATTTGTTATTTATTCACGGGTACCTGTGAGGTTTGTAATCGATGGACGTATGGATAGAGTCCACGTGATTAAGCATATAATTATTTAAAAAAAAAGAAAATACGGTTTTATTATACAAGTTTAGAAAGAACCGGAATTAGAGACCATAAGAGCAAAGGTCAGGCCAACGATGATTTTAAAAAGAAAAAGAAAGAAATACACACACGCACATGCATACATGCATATAAATATAGAACTGACCACTCACCAGTGATGACCACTGACCCTTGACCCTTGGCCACCTTCTTGGCACCACCAACCAGGTCCAGAGGTGGAGTAGATCCGCCCTGTCCGAGGAGAAACCTGCAAAAGAGTTCCTCAGCGATTGCGCGATCTATATATACCCTACGACCCACCGAGGATCGACGGAAGGTCACGATCATTGCCGATTTCGTTAAAAATGACGTGTCTTCTATAATAACCAAAAATCTCCAGATTTTTTCGTTTTTATTATAATAAAAAATCTATTCTTCGGGCAATTTGTTATTAACAATTTTAATTCGTTATTGACAACAAATTTGATATTTTATACATATTTTATAAACTAAAATTGCATTGACACTTCCATAGGATAAATTTCCACGATATCTATGTTAAAATATTTTCACTTCCTATTTATTTTTTGATAAATAGATAAATTTTCCCACAATGAACCCCCTTAATGTTCTCACTTTGTATTGCAATACTTCATTTTATCAAGAATTCGTGGGTTTTTAAAAAATTCCATATTTTTCAGAAACTGTGGGTAATTGAGCAATTTCGATTACGGATTCGTGGTCCAGATGATATGTTACAGATATTACAGGGTAGAGAAGAAGTTAAAACTGATTGTACAGTGTCAGTATCGATTTTAGAAATACGATTTCCAGAATATTTTCCGGATGTGCATATCTATCTTTTAATTGGTATTTAATCCTCGAACCGTTATGGCTACGCAATGGCTTTAAAGATCCGCTTTTTTCCCCACTTGCCGCGGGTAAACGTATTATAATTTAGTTTGTGTGACGATGAGGAAGCGGTTATCGTTAAAAGTGGCGTTCGCAATTCATTTGATCGGCAGGCAATGTAATTGCCTGTAAATTAATTAACGATAAATTATGTAGTTAAACGAGGAACCGGTGCTGCGAAACGGCTCGTGTAAACGGGATATGGATATCGATTATCAAACAGTATTTTTGATAACGCATTATTTGTACCCGACGCCATGCATAATTTTTCTCCCTCCCCCTGCTGATAATCCATCCGCGAAACGTTGTCGCGAATTTCTAAAATGTACCGCCATTGCACCCCAATGGGGAGAGTATTCGTCGACGTTGAATTCAATCGTAATTCGTGTCTGCTTGATCGACGTCTTATAATTCCCTCGGAACTCGGAACAAATTCACGCTTCGTTTCCATCGGTACTTAACGAAACGTGTGTACATTTGTGTTTAATTTTCCGCGGTGTACCGAGTGTTTCTTTCCCCCTTTCGATTTTTTCCTCCTCCTCTTTATCGTTCCGCCGCGAGTGTAAGCGGATCGCGAAGTTGTCGAAATTTTATTCGAAAAGCTGTAATAAAATCATATGGAGTATGAGCGGGATATAGCAGAGTCCGGTTGATTACATATCGAGCGGATTTGTTAATACGATGAGAATTATCCTCGTTAGTTGAAATCGATTCAATCCAGAAAATAAAAGCTACACGCATTTAATTGATAATTCGGGCACGAGCCTGAACAATTTCTGCAAGAGAAGTGGACCATGGTTAATTGGTCTCGTTGATTCGATGCTTTCAATCTCAAACGATTCGCTTAACATATATCTGACCGTGCGATTGAATTTCTTATTTTTCACTCGGCCATAGCGCTCTGAAAAATATAGTCGAGTTCCTCAAAAGATTCGTTCGCGTTCGCGATTCGTTGATATAGAGTATCGTATCGAAGAGATACTCACGGGTGTTTTATATTTTCCGTTTCGATGTATCCAATAACATGCCTGAAATATTCATTATAACATAATGCAAAGGGTTAACCCCTTCCCGTACTTTAACGAGTCTGACTCGTGATGAATATTTTGGGTCAAACGTGAATATCACGAGCCAGACTCGTGAACAGAAAATCGTAAACGTAAATTAATGAAATATACTTTTGAGACCGTCATCTATTATAATATAGAAAATATTTATAATATTTATAATATTTCTAAAAGGGAAATGAATTAGAGTTTACTTTCGCAACGGCATTATCGCGTAAAACTGACTACGTTTGTCCCGACTACGTTTGGGCCCGGATTTCGTCGAGCTAAATGGTACGGGAAGGGGTTAACAACCCTAATTAATCGTCTTACCGAACCGAAAATTCCTCGGGATATTGCATCGTCAGCGAATTGAAAGAAAATTGAAACGAAACCGAGTAATCCTTCTTCCACGCTCGCAGGTAAGAACCCACCCTCTTACGCTCCCCAACCCTTGGAACTTCTCCTCCGTCTACTTCCGCGCTCGCATATCCGTGTAACGCGCATTTCGCATTCATCATCGCGCCGGTTCGCGCTTCTCGCGGCAACAAGCGACGATGTTAACGAGAGCGGCGCGAGTTCCGAATCCTCGAGAACTCCTTTCGCTGCGGCGAAACTTCCGGCCCAACCCCCGGCTGCAACCTCCGGCGAGTTTTACAGCTGCTCGCGGAAACTGTTCTACGCAACTAATTCCCAATGGCGGCGCACGGATAACGCGCGCCTACAACCCCCTCGAACGCTGCGGCATCCCCGGCGAAAGCAACCCCCGCGCGATCTCAGGTCCCAGAGGCTTGTTTCTTTAATAGAATACCAAGTTATTTCCCTTTGCAATTCGAGCCTTCGAAACTCTCTCGCGAGTCTGGAAGCGTACCTCGCGAGCGTGCAGCCTCGTTTCCTCGCGTCGTCGAGGAACACGCGAGGCCTGTAGACGCGACGCGGGTACCTTGTTCCTCGTAGCACGCGTCGTTGTCGGGGGGTTCGAGGATTCCAGACGATGACTGCGAGTTTCGAGGGCTTGGCGAATTTCGGGGATTCGGGATCTCGGAAGCTTTCGCGTGTATTTGCGAGTAACGCGGGATATTTTATTCACGGAAATTAAGCAGCTTCGCGTGAACCGAGCCGATAAATATTTCCTCACCGTTGCACTGTAACAGAGATAGGTTAACCATTTTATCGATCTTGCTTTTTCATTTTTACCAGCTCTGTACCGTTGTTAATCGCTATCGATCCTCTCGAGATCCCTGACAGCAAACAGCGAAACTCCGGCGGCAATCCGAGTTCTCATTCCACTTTGGAAATTATTCGAAGCATCTCTCACCTACTGTCGCTTGTCTCTGGTTTCTCTCGCGTTGCCAGATGTCTCGACTGTACAGGAATCTCAGAGGGTAGTTTCTGCGAAGGATCGCATCTGTCGTGGAACGTTTGACGCCTATGCGTCTCGACGACACGAGCGGCGGGGTGAGTTCTCGGGCGAGACGGGGGGCTGGGGCGACACGGACGACGCGGGGGTTGCAGAGCATTATTGGTGGAAAATCACGGGGAGAACGTGATAGCCGGGGACGGCAGGGAAAATCGTTTTAACGCGAGAGCACGCGACGTCGTTCGACAGGGCTTAGATAAATGGAAATCCGCGAGTTAAGCGTGACTTTTCCCTCGTTCGCGTGGCTGAGGGGTGAACTCGAGGACGGGAACGGGAGCAGGGAGTATAAATTGGCTGAGACTTAGTTCGTACTTCAGGGGTAAAAGAATTATTAGCGACGTCGCTTGGCCACGTTTTGGAGCATGCATGCGGATATCGATTCGTGGCTGGAATATTAATTCTTTGGGGCACGCTGGGATTTAAAGTGTCCCATCTTTTCGATGCACCGTAATGCATGGTGGAATATTTTTAGTATATATAGCATAGGTTTATATTTCGTCTTATTTACGTACAGCGGTTGATAATGCCTTCGACAAATGTAATAAATGTATTCGCTTATGTTAGCAACATTCAGCATGCCAGTGCAGGTTTACCAATTGCGACAATCTCTTTTTCCTGGTCTTGTGTGAAAAATTGCAAAACTTAATTTTGATAAAAATTAGTCTTATACCAATTTTGTTTCATTTAGAAAGCAATAAAATTTCCAAGCAACATGGCTCTAATTTGTTATCTGAAATCCCGTGCAGCAAAGAGTTAATGGAGCTTGTTCCTTTTGTTATACATTTTCGTGGACTCGTGTTCGTTCGATGAGATAGATCCTCGTGGTACCAGGCCCCGGTCGGACCCAAATCTAATTTGAAGGAATCGCTTCGATTAATTTGGAAACAACGGAGAATTCTTCGACCTGGCGTGAAAGTCGCAACGTTTGCTCGAATTGTTGGGCCGAATTAATTACCGAGGAAGCCAACGACGAACCGCGAACCTTCGCCGAGTTTATCAAGGCCCCGGAAATCGCCAGGGCCACCGGTAGCAGAAGCGAAATTTATGGAAATGCAATGGAGCATCGGGAACCGCTTTACGAAGTTCAAGAGGAAGGTCGTGGCGGAAGGTAGCATTGAATTGAACACGTATTATTACCATTGTATAATAGTACGATGCTATTATTTATTCCGCAGCCAGAAGAAATATTACATTTTCAAACCACCCCCGGGGGCCACCCGTTCCTTGTCTTCTTTTCCCATCCTCCCCCTCCCCCCGTCCCGCCCGTTTTCTTGTCTCCTTTCTTCTCGCCCTCGCCTCCGCACCTTTTGTCCCGACCTGAGGTGAACACCGCTCTCCATTACCATTTATAGTGATTCTCGAAGCACCTCGACGCGGAACCTAACCGGGCTATGCACACTCAAAAACGCATATTTGCGCGCCACCGTGTCCGGGCACGTTGAATTGCAAAGCGACACGTGTGGCAGCCTCAATGGCAGCCCGTCGAATCACTGTCCTTTAGTCTTCTTCTGAAAGACTCGGTGGTCTCGCGGTTTCTTCCAGCTTTGCATCTTGATGCGTCTCTGTTGACTCTTCGACAAAAGTCGGACGTTTCCTTTTTACTTTTCCTTTCCTTTCCTTTTCCTCCTTTGTCTTTTCGCCGCGTTGCTCGTCATTTTCGCGCGTGCATACAGTTGCGGATACAAGATTTGCACCGAAGGATGGAGAACTGGTGAGAGTAGTCTTGGCAAAATTAATTTGGAAATTTGTTCGATTATTTTTATTAATGTCGCTTCTTTCAACGTTATCTTACATTTCCTATCTATCGGTTGGTTCAGTTTCCCACCGATTTTCGACATTCACGCCCACACCCTGCCAAACTTCGTCTCCGTTAAGCAGAGTCAGCCTTATCTCGAACGCCAAGCGAGCTAGTCTTGTTCTAAACAACCCACCCAGTCATCCAACGACAACCAACATCGCTATCGTTTAACGAGACGAGCCTCCTGTTCCGTGGTTTCTCCTCGGACCTCGTAAATCCGACTATTTCCTGCCTTCATCCGACCTGGCAAAATAACGCGAGTCGCAGGAACATTGCTCCATTTCGAGCTTTTCTTTCGTGGAACTTGAGACCCTGCATCGCTATAGTATCTCTTTCGTAATAAAATTTATGCACGCGGGGATGAAAATGCAGTCACAATTCGCTTCGGAGAATTTACCGTAATAAACATAACAAATATTTGCCATTATACGAATATGCAATGGAAAGAAAAAGTATCTTCGCAATAAAGGGATGTCTTCTGCGCTGTCTAAGAAACAGCAATATTTTCCTATTTTTTGATTAAAATTAGGTACAAATGTCTATCACTGTGTTCCAAAAAATTATGCTAGTTTATCACCAAAAGAATCGCGAACCAATTTGTCATTATATAAGTATGCAACGAAGAAGAAAAATATATTTGCAATATAGGGGTGGTCTTCGGTGCTCTCTTAGAATCAGCAATATTTACCTATTTTTTGGTTAAAATTAGGTACGAATGTCTACCACCGTGTTCCAAAAGATTACTTCACTTTATCGCCCGAAAGAATCGCAAGCCAATAAGGTAGATGGGAAAGCAGTCGTTTCACCCCTATTCGGGTTAACCTAATTCCGCAGTGGGTCACGCGCATAATGCACGCAGCGGACGTGTTCTGCCGTGAAGAGATTAAATTTAACCCACCGTTACGCGTCGACAATTCCGTAACATCATCGACGATCGTACATAATCGCTGTACCATCGGCAAGTACATTACGCGTTACACGAAAATCGTTGCAACGGCGTATTCTCGGCACTGCGTTGCCCGTCCAGCGAAACGTATATCTTCCCGTGGTTGCTGAATTACGAGGACCGTGTCTTTATCGAAATAATCACTCGCGTTTGCCGGGTTTCATCCGCAGCTGTCGATCGAATCGGCGAAATTCGCGCTTGCTTTCACGGATCTCGATGGACGTCGCGACGAAGACCGACGCCGTAATTGCAAGGTAAAACGGTTTCGATGGAACGAGTAAGGGAATTACAAAGAGTCTTCTTTGTTACTTAGACGATGCACGCTCGTTCAAAGAAGCAAAATCCATTTGGTTCGCTGCTCGTGGACAGAGACGAATGCAACGTATGACAAAAGAAAAGATCAATCAACTTTTTCGGAAGCCAACAGGCTGCGCCTCTTTCACGCTATCTGGGTCGAATCTTTCTTTGAAGGTGCTTCTGCGAGAGATCTTCAGCCGTGCTTTCGACTTCGTTCACGACTCTTCACCTTCCTACGTACTTTTTGATCTTTCCACTCCTCCAAGGCTGCGCGTATTATTCTCGCCCTCGCGCGAGTAACGCGGGCCGGAGCGCGCGCCGCGCGTGTTCCACGCTCGCTGTGTTTGCATTTCGCGAGATGCAGCGTCGCTGAAACGTGCATTATTTATTCCCCGTTGGCTATCGATTTTGGATATTCGGCTTTAATGGAAAAGGGGTGTTTGACGAAGTACGCGCGTTGCCACGCGACAACGAAAGCTCTGTGTATTTTCTTTAAAGGGAATAACATTTTTCCAACTTACTGTCTGCATAGGTAGCTATTCGCTCGCGGTCGGACCAAGGACGACTCGCTTCCAGAAATACATCCCTGCAGTTTGTATATGCAAATCGGAATAATTCGATCTCCCGTATTTACCCACTCGTACACTTTTAATCTCCTACGGAAACCTAAACCAACCTTGCGATCAACCTCGCCAGCGTCATCAGCGCCATTCCGGGATATTCCTTGAAAATTTAATGGAAAAAAGAAAGAATAGGAAACTGAAAAGGGGAGAAGATTTTCAGCCCGTAAATAAGTCTCAATTTTTCGAGAAGCTCCCAGCTAATTTATAGAGAAATCCGCAAAGTGCAAATGGCCGATAAACAACCCCTTTTTGGACACGCGAAGGAGAGAATGGTCAAAGTAGCCGCACGAAAATGGGCGTTCCTGGCGCGATTGGAACCGGTTCAACCTTTGAAAACCATGAGCCAATTTGGAGCATGGTCGTGGAAAGCGGAGCAACGCAGCGGAGGTTGACGACCTTCGCCGTTAGTCGCGCGAAAATTCGTTTCGTTTCCGGCAGGCGGATGAGAGGCATCAGCGAACCGCGGGTTTTAAACATGCCATTACGCAAATTAACTTTTGCAACGCCGACGGCGTTCGCGTGCGACCGACCGACAAAGAGGGACGCAGGACATCCCCTTTGGCCGCGGGCCAGCCGTTCGCTCGAGATGTTTTGTCGCGAGGAAATTCGCCGCGTATATTTTCCTTGCTGCGCGTATCGCGCGCTCGAAACATTGGAATCGCGTTTCGACAAAGAGCCCCACTGCTGATGGCACCCAAGGCGTTCGATCTCCACTAGCTGCACAGACATACCTCGTCCCCAGTTATTTCGCGATATTTTAACCTTGACTATTTATTCTCATAGCGAGGGATTTTTGTCTTTGATAACCAGTCTCTGTGATAGTTTATGAGAGAGTTCGGAGAGAAGAGCGTTCTCAAGACCGTAGATGTTGACAAGAGTTAGAGTACTTGGCCCAAACATTCTTCTCTCGGATGTCTATATAATATACCAGGCCGAGCACTCGTTCTAATCCAAACACTTTTCACTCTCTTCTCGTAAATTCCACCGTGCTCTCGATATTTCTGCACCAAATCTCGTTATTATTAACTTCCCTTCCAGACTGCGATTCCTGTAAGCTACTCTTCTCGTTGCTCGGACTCGACACCGAAGCAGGGGTCTATAGAGATGCCTAGTTCTCGCGAATAGAGCCCATTAACTGTTCTATCAGCACAATAGCGATATTCACGCTATTTCGAGAGGTTGAGACTGCAACATAGTGGCAGGGAATAGAAACGGTGGAAAAATGGCGGGAGGAGCACTTGGTCTAAACAATCTTCTTTCACTCCGCATTGATGCATCTATCGTTCTACGTCGAACACTTTTCTCTCTGGTCTCGTAAATTTCATTGTCTCCTCGATATTTCTATCGTAAATCTTGGCATCGTTCGGTACTCCTCTTTCAAACTACGATTCGATTCAGTTTAATTCATTCCTCTGTTGCTACTCTCTCATGCTTCAGCCGAATTCCCAAGACGAGTACGCGCGCAGTTCTCGTGAATAGCTCCAGTCGGCTAACCTATTAGCACAGTGTCGATGGTCCTGTCCTCGCCGTTGCCAAGACGATTTGACATTGTCCGAGACGCGCAGGTAAAGAAGCGGAAACGGTAGCACGAGCGTAAACACCGAGAGGTATTCGCACACTTGGACGAAGTTGTTCGAGGAGACAGGTGGCGGTGGCGCACGTCAGCCTAGCAGCCTTATCTGTTCCCTTGGGAGGCGTCGCTCGTAAAGTCTGCGTCTCGCGTAGGTCGGTTCCCGCAAGCTGCCAGGCTGTTTGGCTCGCAGCGTGCTCGCGACGGTGACCGGAGGCCCGCAGAGTAATTTGCCGCCGCGGAGTTAAATATTCCCACGTGAAAATGCTGCGTGTCGTGGAAAGGGCAGCCCGTCGGGGCGCGGGGGCAAAGAGGGATGGAAAGAAGACGCGGAGTAGAGGGAGTTGAGCGATGCGAGAGTGTGACTAATGCAGCGTCCCCGAGGACCAGCGACCTAACCCACCTACGAGACTTGGACCTGCCGGCAGGCTACGCTTTAAACCTCCGTTTACGTCCTCGTCGTCTCCCCGTTTCTCCGTCTCCGTCTGCTGTTCGCCCCCTTCTCGCCCCTTTCCACCCCCTGCGCTCGGTACAATCCATCAATTGCTCCGTTAAATATGAATGATTGCGCCACGAGCGAGCAGCCAGCGCGGACCGACGGCACCGGCTTTGCATCGACCGTGTCTTCGAGCCCCTAACGCGATGAATTAACGAAATCCCGGCAATGGGAGGAGGTCTAATGCGCGGCTACGCGCTCGTCTGAATTCGTTTGCCACGACGAACGGTCGAGTTGCGTTTTCTGGGCTCTCGTTATCGGGAAATTCGGTTGCGCGCGAGCTTCCAGAGTGGATGCTGCGGTGTAACCGGGCGTCCCGGGTTCCCGTTGCCTCAGACGGAACGTTTAACGCGGATTAGAAGATAGAGTTAATGCCGGAGGGATGAATTATAAGGATTACGGGGATGGTTTCGTCATGGTTGGGTTGGGTTAGTCGTTTTATCGAGCGGGGTGGAATTCTTCGGGTGTCGCGACTTGGTGTTCCTTCCGATTCTTTTCGGAACGTGGTAATGATCGGATTGATAAATCAAAAAGGCCTCTTGACTCTGATTATATTTTATATTTCTTGGTGGTGTAAAATAAACGGAGGCTCGAAGTCTTCTGTGGTGCGTAGTGCAGACGGTGGACTGTCAAAGAGTCTCGTCGAACCTTTCGACAAGGTGTTTATAGGTTTTATGACAACCTATTGTGTCACTCAACTCAGCTTCGAGAATTGATAAGCTGGATGGTTCCTCGAAGCAAAGATGGATCTCGATGCAGAGTGACGTTCTCCAAATAGAGATTCCTCTCACAGAAAGTTGCGGGTATTTTGACAATCGATTCCATCCAAGTGTACGGCAAATATCAGTTTCGTCCAAAATTTAAAACAAGATTTCTAGCGAAGAGGAAATTGGAAAAGAAATTACCCCAAAAGGAAGAGCCCTGCGCGACTGTCAAAAACTCGACCCCAGTGTTCGGGGTAAAAGAATCGTGGACGACACGCGAGGGCCCGGGGAAACTTGGCTGTTTCCACTGAAAGTCGCGTCACTTTCGCCGTTCCTTTGCCGGAATCTCGTTTCCACGCCGGGAACACACATCGTCGCGGCGAAAATAGGATGCCTTTGTCGCGAAAGGGAGCGCCGTCCCTTTAGTTAGCTTTCATCCCGGCCAACGCGGCAAGGCGCGTGCACGTATCTTCTCGCGCGGCGCGTGCTTTCAAAGCGGAATGGCCCGTTAAGAAGCGGCGCGGTTAATTAAGTTGAAAATATTTGCGGCCTCCTTATCGCGCCGGCGTCCTTTTGTCTCCGCTGCGTGGCGCGCCGGCATTTTTCATCGTTTGCCCTTAACAGACCTCGCCCCCCTTAACTCTCTTTTCCCTTCCACCGTTTTGTCTCCGCTGCGTGGCGCGCCGGCATTTTTCATCGTTTGCCCTTAACAGACCTCGCCCCCCGTCCTCGTCGCCGCCCTTAACTCTCTTTTCCCTTCCACCTTCCTTCTCGCGGCCACCCTTCGCCGCGATGCGCGCGCCGCCGCATGTTTATTCAAGAGGCTCACGTACAAAAGATATTCCGCGCGAGGAGGACGTGACACGGCTGCCATCCCCTTCGCCTGCGTCCTCGCTTTTCCACCGGGCACCGCTGGGAGGAAGCCCGCCGCGGAACCGGAAGACTTTAGGAAATGAAAAAGTTATGCTTCGACCTGCAACTCCGCCGCGAGCTTCCGCCTTTTCTTTCGCGCCGCCTTCGCCGAGAAACTTGCCAACACTCGCGAGACGGGGGTGGGTCGAATAACGAGCCCTCGCGCGCCTCCGGATGGGTTCCGGCGTCGAGGGAGTTGCCGGTTTAGGGGGAATTTTTCCGTCAAACGAGATGCAGGGTGTATCGACGGAATGTGTGTTAGCGGTGTCGGAGACGGTGAACTGGGTTTGCGTGTGAGATGGGATTTTTTTAACGTCTTCCTCGTGTTTGAGTACTGGGGTTGGAGGTTGGAGTGACGCTTGGATATGTCCATTGACAAATTTGAATTTGAATTTGAAGTATGTGCGATTACTCCTGTCAAGTTTACACCTTGCTACAATGTTTTATTATACCTTATATCTTGGTTGTTGACACTAGATTTACGGACCCTATCTGTATACTTATTTGTAGGGACACCTGTCGAATTGACAGGTAAAGGAAACCACGTGCCTTTTTTTTCTAACGATTAGTTTAAAGACAATTATATATTATATTAACAGTCTTAATTTAAGTTAACTAAATCTGTTACCATCGTATAATTGAAGCAGCCCTTGTGGATTCGGTTTTATTAGTGCGAATGCAAGTGTGCGAGGTCGAGTAATGGCACGAATGTTGTGCAATTGCTATGGATCAGAGTCAGTATGTTATAATGAAGTTGAGTTTGTTATAATAAGCGTGAGAGTGAACAATTATGATATAATACGTGTTTAAACTATAATTTTACAATAAATATACGATTGTTATACATCAAACTCACAACCCTTCCGTCAAATTGACGGGTTCCGTAAATCTAGTGTTAAATACAAGCTTCGTTTTATCATTCCAGAGCTTAAAATTCAAGTTCTGCTTAAATAATTCCAGTATTTTTCGTATCAAGAAATATTTTGAACTTGGGGTAAATTTTCGAGAAGACGTGAAATTTTCAATTTATCTGCGTTTCTTGACTCTTATTATGTCTTTCGGTTCATGATCTGGCCGGAAACCTTCGAGAGTTCGTGCAATTTTTAAGGCAGTCCGTTCGCGAGTCTCTCGATAATCCTCTCGCGTGCAGTTCCGCCTCGCAACGAGCCGAGGTATCGCGTTAAAGGCCGTAACGATGCTCGTTAATTCGATATCGTCCTTCTGTATCAGTTCGCATTAACGTAACACGGAAGTGTAAACGCGAACGCCGGAGAACGACGTTTTCTCTGCGACAGCTGATCATTAAGCCGCATTTTTGAAGCTGTCCCATGGTACCCGGAAGTAGAGGTCTAGACCGGATAGAAGTCGCGAGACTTTAACGACTCCGATTTCATGGACACTGAGAACTGTCCTAGACTCTATTTACAATTTGATTTATGTGCCTGTGATTTTGAAAGCGGTGTTGGTTGTGCCACGTTTCTTCCGGAAATATCAAACGTGTTAAAAATGTTATAAATATGTAGCGACCAACGTTGACACTCTTAGCGCTAGATGAGAAACGGAGGTTCGAGATTTCTCGCAAATTCTTAGTGAATCCTCGACTCCCATAAATGCTTTTCTATTCCTAATTAACTATAAATATTATAATATGCTACTTAACTAATCCTAATTCTATGTTACCCCGTCTAAGGCAGGGCTTGCTAGAAAGCCAAGCCTTATTGCCGAGTCCTCTATATCCGCAGTCCCAAGACGAAACGCACCCCTTTCTTGCTTCCTTGTACCTGCTATCTACTCTAGCAAGACAGCCATCAGAATACCAACCGGCAGCACCGTTTCCTCATAATCCCCAAGGGGGGGACCCCACAAATAATACGACTATTTTTGAATCAATATACACGATAAACTTTTTAATTATTCGCAGTCACATATTACCGAATAGTCTCGTCATTCAGAGGGTGTAACGATGTCATAGTTATATTATTTTTCGCAATTAAAGAAACGCGAATCGAACTATCGCAGTAGGGTGACTTCTATATCGGCTGGAAGAAAATTTAGGCTTCCAAACAATAGAGTGGGGGATGAAAATACGAGAGAAATTCGTAAAACGTCTATCAACGTCCTTCCATAAAATTTTCGTTGGCTCTGGGCTTAATCGCCATTCGCTGCGTCCCGCTGAATCCACGGGAACAAACGAATTCGAGTACTTCGAAGCGTTCCAAATTCCGCTTTTCGATTATCCAGAGACATCTTTCCCCCAAACGAAACGAGCCAGGCAGCTCGTGAACGCTGCGGCGAGAGCAGCGTTTCGGAACAGCGGATCGGGCATTTAGTCGTACGCTTTGTAAATATTATACGAGGGATTAAAACGCGTAGGTGCACAGAAGATGGTATTAAAATAGCGATGGGGAGCGGAGATCCGCTCCAACTACGATGGCAAACTTTTATTCCGCGGGATTTGTACGCGGTACGAGCCGGCTGGCGAAGCGGGGTGGAAGCGGAATAAGCGGATCCCGCAAGAGGCTTGTTCGTATTTCGTCCGTTTCGCTGCTGGCCGGTAATTATTTCGTATTAGTCGTAAAAGTTCCCAGAAACGCGTGCTTCCTCTGTGAAAGCCAAGTGGGCCGAATCGATCGGCGCGCATCTAGGGATAATTTCGGAAATACTTCGCGATTCTATTATATTCCGTATTCCCGATTCTTCGTTCAAATTTTTGCATTCCTCGCTAGCTATTCCCTCGGATGACTCTTCGTTCTTTCCAGCGCGCCATTTTGTCGATAATTTGCAGCGGAATCGAAGCAACGAACAGGGGGATCGATTAATTCCATTTTCCTGGTTACATCTAATCCTCGTACAGCAGAGCGATTATGATAACGAATACCAGCCTCGAGGCTCTTCCAGGCCCGAGCCTCAATTCCATTATTTAGTATCCGAATATACCGAGTTTGATCGAAAATTTGCGTCATATCGAGCATGAGAAGCTGTTATTAACCCATTTGCATGGACCGAGCGAAATATGCCATTAACTCGATAGTTTTCCCAGCGAATAATCATCGTCGCGAGCGTATTATTACGCGCCCGGTGATAAGCGGCGATGATCGCGCGCGAATTACTCCGCTCGCGAACGCGGATAGGTTAAAAGACGGGGAGCAACAATTGCGGCGCAACTGCGCAATTCGAGTTGCACGATATCCTTAACGACACGCGATAGTTGGCCGATCGTAACTCGGCGAAATAAGCGGAAGAGGGATAACGCGCGCGTTACAGGGGTATAAAGCGGTTAATGCCGGAGGAAAGTGGAGGAACGGTGGAACCGCGGCCAGGAAACTTTCGTTCCCTGGGAATTGTCCAGTGTCGGGGTCAGAAAGCGGGCGGGAGTGACATAAGCGGATGCCGGCGGTGGCTTGTCCACACTTTTTAACTTCCGGTCGAGCGGTAATTAGTTCGCATTAGCCGCGAATCGCCCGTGGCCAAGAACGCGCGCGCGTATGTGCATCTGTGTAATCGGATATAACGAGAATGCCTGGCGCACGTATCCGTGGAAAGGGCTTCATCGTGGTCTGTTTAATGAATTCAAACGCGCCCGTACCACCCGCAAACACACGCCGGCCAAATGGGGGCCGCAGTCGAGGAAAAGACACCGTGTGGCCAGTTTTCTTTGATAATTCATTACGTCCAGAGCCCGGATAATTGCGCCCGCTCGCTTCAACAGCGTATGCTTGTTAATGCCGATACCCGACCAAAGGGTGCAATGTTCGCGAGTTTGAAACGGTACTGCTGGCAATAGTTCTCGTTTTCGAATAAATTAATGCTGATAAATAGAAGGAATTATCGTATCGACTATGCTATATATAATTTATCGTAGTTCTCGCAGCGCATCGTCGTTGGCAATTACACTGCTCGTTTCACGAGTTTTCAAACCCAAAAAGGGATCGATATTAGCATCACGTGGCTACCCGTATTAATAAATTAAAGAATTCGGTGGAAAATGATCGATTAACGAATCCAGTATCAAAAATCGTAGTTCTTCTTGTGAAAATGGTGGTGAAAAATATTTTTCAAAATAGAGTTGATCAGGAAGATAAGGTTTATTTCCCCAAACCCTACTCGGCAACAACGAACATACCAACAGGGATCCATATTAGCGTCACATCGTTACGAGTATTAACCCTTCGCACTCGACGATTTTTTGGCCAAAGAAGGATAGGAGTTCAAAGATTTTCTGTTACAAGGTTGACGATATTTTTCTGAGCAGGAGTAAGAAATCGTATGATAATTAACACGTAGAATTATTTGATTTCGGTACCTCCTACACCGTTACATTATCCGAAATTTGACATATTTATGAACATCGAGCTTCGAAATTTGATCAAATGGCGACTGAAGAGGAGCCTCTCGAGCGCAAAGGGTTAATAGATTAAAAAATTCGATGGAAAGTGATGGAATAACTGATCCAGTATCGAAAATAGTACTTCTCCCGTGAAAGTGGTGGTGAAAAAAATTTGTGAAAATAAAGTTGGTTAGGAAAATTCTCTCATCGGGCTAGAACCCACCGCGATAACGTCTATTCCCCCAAATGCTACTCGGCAACAACGAACGCACCAACCCCAGCCTCGTGCTACCGAAAAAGTCCAAACCCCGAGGTTCCCTTTATCGACATCAAGAGTCTCGTCGAAACACGATACAACTATGCCAGTAGATACACGGACGTAAACGAAGCAGATACGCGCATGATTCGCGAAAAGTCTTCTTCCCGTTGCGCTCTCACCCCTCAAAGGAATATACCGGCGCTATTATTATCGCTACCCCGGTGCATCCTACCGAGCGAAGCTGGTATTCCTAGCATCGCTACTACAATTCTCTCTTCCCTTCTCTCTCTCTCTCTCTCTCTCTCTCTCTCTCTCTCTCTCTCTCTCTCTCTCTCTCTTTCCATCGCACCCGCTCTTCTTCTCGTTCGTCGTGTCTCGCTCGCCCACGCACACACAACGGATCTGTTTGGAGCTTTAACCACCGAGTGGAAGGCAGAGGAACTTCGTCGAGGCGGAATTGTGTTGGAGAGCTCGGAGGGCTGCAGAGCTGCTGGCTGGTTCCCTCGGCGTGGGTGGCGGAGAAACGAGAGGTTTTTGGGAGGTGGAGCCGGTTGAACGGAGGCGAAGGAAGGGAACGTTTAAGCAGCTTTCGTCGCGAAGCTCTCGCAAGCTCGGCAACGCCAGTTTTCGTACTAATATTTGCCACTTGACCCCCACCCACCGGCTTCCAGGTTTCAGCCTGCACAGCCCATGCGACGTCCGTTCGTTTTCCCGCCCCTTTCCTCACCCTCGCCGAGCTTGTTCCCAGCGCAAACACACTGGCTGCTCGTACACCTCCGTACACGGATGAAATTTCCAGCTAAGGACACTGGAACGCGCCATATTTCCAGTCTTCTTCTCGGACTCTGCTCTGTCTCACAGAGATCTACTGCCTACGTCACTGGCGATTACTCCGTGAAGATCGACGTTTCCAATCGCTTTCCCGATGTCCTCTCTTTCCTCCCTCTGCTCTCCTTCGCAGGACGATCCAGTAACCCGAATATTCTCCAGATATTCGCTCTCCGATCGACTCGCGATCCACGTATGCAAACGAGCTTAGTGCAAATGGTGCCAGTACCTTATCGAGGAAACTCGTGACCGATCTTCCGCGCGTGATTTACATCGGTTGTTAAAATTACCACGTATTAATTAACCCTCGCCGAGTTATTACTCGCGTCTTAATAACACCGCGAGGTCCATTAATTCAGCTACCCTCGATGCATTATTCATGCCCATCGAGACGAAACAAACAACCGATCGAACGATATTCGTCTCTCGTTTCGAGAATCGAATTCCCCTCGATAAATATTCGAAAGTTACCCCATCGTGGGAGACTCGAATGATCCATTCCTAAACGCTCCTCGCCTCGAGTTTCGTTCGTTCTATCCGCCAACGGGGAGCGCACGGAGCTTATGCTTTCGACGAGAATAGCGCTATCGCGGTCGTATCTTCGCGCGCCATATTTCTTCTTCGACGAGGAGGACGAGCAAACAGTGTTACACGACCGCGTTTTCGAACGAGTCGACGTCATATTTACCGCGTGCCGGGATCGATAAATTCCACGGAAAGCACGCAGGTAAACAAGCTCAGGACGACTTGCCGGTGTACAAAAGCGAACCGGCGGAGCGAAAGAGAAATGGAGATATAAAGAGAGAGAGAGAGAGACGAGGGTGAAGGAAGATGGAGAACGGTTGGGACGAACGTAAATTGCAGAACGACGGCGTTCCTTCGGCGGGAGAAATTGCAAAACTAAATTAATTACCCGTGAAGTCGCGCGCGAGTTACACGGGAGAAAACGGGGCTAATAAAAGCGGAGCTGAAGAAGAGTAAGAAGGAAGAAGAAGTAGAGCCCGAAGGAGCTTATACAATGCGCGGAGGGTGGCTTAGCGTGGCAGGAGGGTGACCCTATTTACCGTCCGGCTCATTAAATGTACAACAATTATTTCCGCGATTAAGTTCGCTGGAAATGCAAAACGGTCGCGCCTCGTGCCGATCGTTTTCCCGCTATTTTCCGATCGCAGTTTTCGCCGGCTCTTAATTCACGGGACAAAGACCCCCCTCCCGGTGAAAAGCCGGTGGAAAACCGGCGGAAAGCCGGCGTTGTTCGCGAGGACTTCCCTCGCACCGACGACTCGAAGCCGTTAGCCGCGAGTTTCTTTAATGTTTTATTCCTCCGTAATGAGGGTCAGGTATCGCGTTTGCTCGAGCACCGTTCGGAGGAAGAAGTTTGTTATTCCGTCGCGGAGGAAATTGTTGCCGCAGCTTGCTCCTGCTATTCCGGTAATACGATGTTTCAGTTTGTTTAATAGCAGTAGGAATACGCGATGGTTGCCGTCTTTGCTTTCGTTCCAGGACAATCTCTAAAAATAGACACGCGAAGGTTCTCTACGTGTTTCCTCTGTTTTGCTCTTTCAGCGACGCTATTTACGGAACAGGGTTTAATTAATTAGATGCATAAAATAGGTCGAGTAAGGTTGGAGCGACGAAGACGAGTCGGTTCTCGTTCGCGTTTGAGATAAATAAAGCATCATCGAGATGCTCGTCATTTTTACTCGACGCGAGATTCTCGTCGTAATTCCTGACATTCAGACGTTCGAGTAGATTCGCCCCACGCTGTTCCCAGAAGCCCTCGGGCCACGAAATTCGTCTAATCCGAGATAAAGATCTAAATCGATCAGCGATCACACGCCAGGATCATAACTCTCGAGCAACGTTCCAACGTTCTCCGCGTGCATTACATCATCCAAGATGGCGGTATCATTCGAGATTCTGCCCGATGATCACGCGCGACTGCCTCTCCGCCGCGTACGCTGCAGGATCCTCGAAATTGATCCATTTCCCGGAGAAGATCGACTCAGGTGCAGCGGAGAACAAGAGGGAAGCTGGGTCCGGCGATCCCGTTACCTTCCGCCTCATTAAATATGCAACAATTATTTCCGTGCGTAGCCAAGCACGTTCCGCCATCGTTCCCGGATGCATCGGGACGAGTATTATTTAGGCACGGTCCGGGCCGTGAAAATGGTAAATTTTCCGCCAGGAAATTGACGCCCGACCAGCGTGACCCTGTTACCTCACGCCTCATTAAATATGCAACAATTATTTCCGCGTGCACCCGGACACGTAACGGCCCGTGCAATCCTTCGTCCCCGTGTCACGAACCCGACCCATCTTGAGAGATTTAGCCGCGAACGCGATCAACTTGGCAGGATTGCCGCGCGACCTCGACACGTGGACTGATGCGAGTTCCTAACTCGTCCGTGCTCCACTTCCGGTTACTTCGTTGCCTCTGGTAACCGAGATTTCGTGCGACTCGATATTCACCGTTCCTCGCCAGTCGAGGGTTGCAATCTTCCAGATAACGATGCTAGAATATCGTTCGATTAAGAGATGAGACGCGGTCGTGTCGAGCTTGCAATAGTCAATGGTATGGATAGTCAGTGCTATGGATAGTCAATGCCTGGGATAGTCAATGCTTGTGATAGCCAATGCTCGAGATAGACGGTGCTCATGATAGTCAATACTCTGGATAGTCAGTGCTATGAATAGTTAATGCTTGGGATATTCAATGCTTGGGATACTCAATGCTTGGGATGGTCAATGCTTGGAATAGTCAATGCTCGCGATAGTCAGTGCTCGCGATAGTCAGTGCTCTATGAATAGTTAATGCTTGGGATATTCAATGCTTGGGATACTCAATGCTTGGGATGGTCAATGCTAGGAATATTCAATGCTTGGAATAGTCAATGCTCGCGATAGTCAGTGCTCGCGATAGTCAATGCTCGGGATAGTCAGTGCTATGGATAGTCAATGCTTGGGATAGTCAATGCTTGTGATAGCCAATGCTTGTGATAGCCAATGCTCGGGATAGACAGTGCTCGTGATAGTCAATACTCTGGATAGTCAGTGCTATGGATAGTTAATGCTTGGAATATTCAATGCTTGGGATACTCAATGCTTGGGATACTCAATGCTTGGGATGGTCAATGTTAGGAATATTCAATGTTAGGAATATTCAATGCTTGGAATAGTCAATGCTTGTGATAGCCAATGCTCGGGATAGACGGTGCTCGTGATAGTCAGTACTCGGGATAGTCAATACTTGGGATAGTCAATGCTTGGGATACTCAATGCTTAGGATGGTCAATGCTAGGAATATTCAATGCTTGGAATATTCAATGCTTGGAATATTCAATGCTTGGAATAGTCAATGCTCTCGATAGTCAGTGCTCAGGATACTCAATGCTAGGAATAGTCGGTGCTTGGAATAGTCAATGCTTGTAATAGCTAATGCTAAAAATATTCAATGCTTGTAATAGTCAATGCTCGCGATAGTCAGTGTTCGGAATAGTCAATCTGTGCTATGGATAGTCAATGCTTGGGATAGTCAGTGCTATGGATAGTCAATGCTTGGGATAGTCAATGCTTGTAATAGTCAATGCTCGCGATAGTCAGTGTTCGGAATAGTCAATGTCCGGTTGAACGGAGGCGAAGGAAGGGAACGTTTAAGCAGCTTTCGTCGCGAAGCTCTCGCAAGCTCGGCAACGCCAGTTTTCGTACTAATATTTGCCACTTGACCCCCACCCACCGGCTTCCAGGTTTCAGCCTGCACAGCCCATGCGACGTCCGTTCGTTTTCCCGCCCCTTTCCTCACCCTCGCCGAGCTTGTTCCCAGCGCAAACACACTGGCTGCTCGTACACCTCCGTACACGGATGAAATTTCCAGCTAAGGACACTGGAACGCGCCATATTTCCAGTCTTCTTCTCGGACTCTGCTCTGTCTCACAGAGATCTACTGCCTACGTCACTGGCGATTACTCCGTGAAGATCGACGTTTCCAATCGCTTTCCCGATGTCCTCTCTTTCCTCCCTCTGCTCTCCTTCGCAGGACGATCCAGTAACCCGAATATTCTCCAGATATTCGCTCTCCGATCGACTCGCGATCCACGTATGCAAACGAGCTTAGTGCAAATGGTGCCAGTACCTTATCGAGGAAACTCGTGACCGATCTTCCGCGCGTGATTTACATCGGTTGTTAAAATTACCACGTATTAATTAACCCTCGCCGAGTTATTACTCGCGTCTTAATAACACCGCGAGGTCCATTAATTCAGCTACCCTCGATGCATTATTCATGCCCATCGAGACGAAACAAACAACCGATCGAACGATATTCGTCTCTCGTTTCGAGAATCGAATTCCCCTCGATAAATATTCGAAAGTTACCCCATCGTGGGAGACTCGAATGATCCATTCCTAAACGCTCCTCGCCTCGAGTTTCGTTCGTTCTATCCGCCAACGGGGAGCGCACGGAGCTTATGCTTTCGACGAGAATAGCGCTATCGCGGTCGTATCTTCGCGCGCCATATTTCTTCTTCGACGAGGAGGACGAGCAAACAGTGTTACACGACCGCGTTTTCGAACGAGTCGACGTCATATTTACCGCGTGCCGGGATCGATAAATTCCACGGAAAGCACGCAGGTAAACAAGCTCAGGACGACTTGCCGGTGTACAAAAGCGAACCGGCGGAGCGAAAGAGAAATGGAGATATAAAGAGAGAGAGAGAGAGACGAGGGTGAAGGAAGATGGAGAACGGTTGGGACGAACGTAAATTGCAGAACGACGGCGTTCCTTCGGCGGGAGAAATTGCAAAACTAAATTAATTACCCGTGAAGTCGCGCGCGAGTTACACGGGAGAAAACGGGGCTAATAAAAGCGGAGCTGAAGAAGAGTAAGAAGGAAGAAGAAGTAGAGCCCGAAGGAGCTTATACAATGCGCGGAGGGTGGCTTAGCGTGGCAGGAGGGTGACCCTATTTACCGTCCGGCTCATTAAATGTACAACAATTATTTCCGCGATTAAGTTCGCTGGAAATGCAAAACGGTCGCGCCTCGTGCCGATCGTTTTCCCGCTATTTTCCGATCGCAGTTTTCGCCGGCTCTTAATTCACGGGACAAAGACCCCCCTCCCGGTGAAAAGCCGGTGGAAAACCGGCGGAAAGCCGGCGTTGTTCGCGAGGACTTCCCTCGCACCGACGACTCGAAGCCGTTAGCCGCGAGTTTCTTTAATGTTTTATTCCTCCGTAATGAGGGTCAGGTATCGCGTTTGCTCGAGCACCGTTCGGAGGAAGAAGTTTGTTATTCCGTCGCGGAGGAAATTGTTGCCGCAGCTTGCTCCTGCTATTCCGGTAATACGATGTTTCAGTTTGTTTAATAGCAGTAGGAATACGCGATGGTTGCCGTCTTTGCTTTCGTTCCAGGACAATCTCTAAAAATAGACACGCGAAGGTTCTCTACGTGTTTCCTCTGTTTTGCTCTTTCAGCGACGCTATTTACGGAACAGGGTTTAATTAATTAGATGCATAAAATAGGTCGAGTAAGGTTGGAGCGACGAAGACGAGTCGGTTCTCGTTCGCGTTTGAGATAAATAAAGCATCATCGAGATGCTCGTCATTTTTACTCGACGCGAGATTCTCGTCGTAATTCCTGACATTCAGACGTTCGAGTAGATTCGCCCCACGCTGTTCCCAGAAGCCCTCGGGCCACGAAATTCGTCTAATCCGAGATAAAGATCTAAATCGATCAGCGATCACACGCCAGGATCATAACTCTCGAGCAACGTTCCAACGTTCTCCGCGTGCATTACATCATCCAAGATGGCGGTATCATTCGAGATTCTGCCCGATGATCACGCGCGACTGCCTCTCCGCCGCGTACGCTGCAGGATCCTCGAAATTGATCCATTTCCCGGAGAAGATCGACTCAGGTGCAGCGGAGAACAAGAGGGAAGCTGGGTCCGGCGATCCCGTTACCTTCCGCCTCATTAAATATGCAACAATTATTTCCGTGCGTAGCCAAGCACGTTCCGCCATCGTTCCCGGATGCATCGGGACGAGTATTATTTAGGCACGGTCCGGGCCGTGAAAATGGTAAATTTTCCGCCAGGAAATTGACGCCCGACCAGCGTGACCCTGTTACCTCACGCCTCATTAAATATGCAACAATTATTTCCGCGTGCACCCGGACACGTAACGGCCCGTGCAATCCTTCGTCCCCGTGTCACGAACCCGACCCATCTTGAGAGATTTAGCCGCGAACGCGATCAACTTGGCAGGATTGCCGCGCGACCTCGACACGTGGACTGATGCGAGTTCCTAACTCGTCCGTGCTCCACTTCCGGTTACTTCGTTGCCTCTGGTAACCGAGATTTCGTGCGACTCGATATTCACCGTTCCTCGCCAGTCGAGGGTTGCAATCTTCCAGATAACGATGCTAGAATATCGTTCGATTAAGAGATGAGACGCGGTCGTGTCGAGCTTGCAATAGTCAATGGTATGGATAGTCAGTGCTATGGATAGTCAATGCCTGGGATAGTCAATGCTTGTGATAGCCAATGCTCGAGATAGACGGTGCTCATGATAGTCAATACTCTGGATAGTCAGTGCTATGAATAGTTAATGCTTGGGATATTCAATGCTTGGGATACTCAATGCTTGGGATGGTCAATGCTAGGAATATTCAATGCTTGGAATAGTCAATGCTCGCGATAGTCAGTGCTCGCGATAGTCAATGCTCGGGATAGTCAGTGCTATGGATAGTCAATGCTTGGGATAGTCAATGCTTGTGATAGCCAATGCTTGTGATAGCCAATGCTCGGGATAGACAGTGCTCGTGATAGTCAATACTCTGGATAGTCAGTGCTATGGATAGTTAATGCTTGGAATATTCAATGCTTGGGATACTCAATGCTTGGGATACTCAATGCTTGGGATGGTCAATGTTAGGAATATTCAATGTTAGGAATATTCAATGCTTGGAATAGTCAATGCTTGTGATAGCCAATGCTCGGGATAGACGGTGCTCGTGATAGTCAGTACTCGGGATAGTCAATACTTGGGATAGTCAATGCTTGGGATACTCAATGCTTAGGATGGTCAATGCTAGGAATATTCAATGCTTGGAATATTCAATGCTTGGAATATTCAATGCTTGGAATAGTCAATGCTCTCGATAGTCAGTGCTCAGGATACTCAATGCTAGGAATAGTCGGTGCTTGGAATAGTCAATGCTTGTAATAGCTAATGCTAAAAATATTCAATGCTTGTAATAGTCAATGCTCGCGATAGTCAGTGTTCGGAATAGTCAATCCTGGCAGTAGTCAATGCTTGGAATAGTCGATGGTTGGAATAGTCAATGTTCGCAATAGTTAGTGCTGGGAATAGTCACTGCTCTCGATAATCGATGCTCGGAATAGTCAATGCTTCGGATAATCAATGCTTGTGATAGTCATTGCTCGCGATATTTGTTGAAAAATCCGCGTACACCTTCCTAAAATAAACGCCAATATTTATAATATATCACACGTGGTCCAACTCTCAACGAAACGTGTCTTTATCCCATTTGTACACCGAGCTTCCGGTTTCGCTGAAATGCGCCGAATCTTCGGCGACCTTTGGATAGCTCGCGCGAGCGTGAAATTTTTCGGAACGCGAGGAGGCTGTTGGACAGCAGCTTCGTAAAAGTCTTGGAGGACAGAAATGGTAATTTATCAAGTTGCAAGGGGAAAAACGCTGCAGCGTCTCGCGTTTTAGCGACCACGGTACGAATCGATTTTGAATTTGGCTCCGGCACGGCATATTTAGGACCGCAGGAAAGACAGTCGGACTATAACGGCGAACTAAAATTGAAAGTGGGAATGGGACATGACAAGAACACGTGACAGTGACAAATGCAGACGACAAGTTTGAAAAAGCGCGAAACCTTCGGGAGATTGACTCTCGGTAATGAGTTTCCAGAATACATCGGAAACCCTGAGGTCCGCCGAAATCCAGAACCAGCTACGCGTTCTTTCATTTTTCTCCGTCGTCCTGTATTTTTCCGTTCGCATCTATAATTACGACAATTACACGTTCGTGGATCGATTAATCATCGGGAATCGTCGGATTTCTATTTCAGGCGTTGCCCAGGCACGCGAAGTCTCGACTCGATCTGCAATTTTCTTGCAAGTCGCTCGCAAGTTCCGTGTTAAATACCGCACATGGACGATGCTCGAAAATATTTTGCTTCACGGCGGCGTGGTTCATCGTGCCAAGCTCGAGGAATTCGGTTGTTTATGCGAATGAACCGGCATTGCGTAATACTGCTTGCGTAACCCGATTGTCACGTCGTAAAGCACGAAATGGAAACTTTGCCGAGGTAAAATTTGCACCGCGACTTCCGTCGAGCTTCACGAAACGTTGCATTAGCCTACTCTTGTCATTTTGACAATCTTCGTCTTATTTTACCAACAACGTATCGAGAAAATTCCGATCCTACCCGTATATCGGTAATGCTATATCCCTTTGACCGTTTAGGGTCAATGCAGTCTACGTCAACTATTTTTAGCCTTTTTCCCCTATATATTATCAAGAAATACGCGATCTGATCATCTAACCTGTCAATAAGTAGCGTCTCTTCAATGTCAATATGTTCCGATACAAATGGCTGTACGTAATTAAACAATTTCGCGTAACTCGGTTCATAGAATGTAAGTCCGGTATATTTTTCATTACATCTTTCACATATTTTGCATTACGTCGAGTTGAATTCCGTACAGTCTGTTTATGCTTATTACTTTTATCTCTGCGAGATTTGTTCGTCCGCGCGACGCATTCCCTGCGAAAGTTTACTTTGGAGGAATGCCACTGGCAAATACAGCCTCCGTGACTCTTTAAAATAGTACTTCCGTAAGTGCATTAGTTCTGTCCGAATCTCGTTGATGGATTCGTGTCACCGTACACGTACAAGGTACTCGCCTGACTATAAAGTCTCTATTATTAATAACATCGTGCGATATTCGACGTAAAAGTACGCTGATGCTCGCATATTAGAAAATCGTTCTCTCCCGCAGAGTCTATCAGAGAGGAGCAATTTATGTTGAAGTGCAGTGGCGATGACTGTGTCCTAATGTGTGTCTGGGTTGGCAGCGATTTAGTGGGGATTACGTCATGGGGCGTGATCAACACCGTCATTTGTTTATTCTTTCCTTTTTCAGCGGCGTTAGGAACATGACAGTTCAGTTTCTTGCCAGGTCTCATCGTCACATCGCTTTGTACATGAAACATTGTATGATCGTTAGGTGGTAGCAAATATTGTTACAGATTGCACTTAAAACTCTTCTTCTTTCAGTTCGATCGCTGGATTGCCGAAAGATTCCAAGTGTACGCGACGTGGAATTAGATTAACCCTAGCTGAACGCTGTCAACAAAACTCGCTGAACTTTGGTGGAAGACGATCCTCTTTCTAGGCGTGTGTGTATATATTGTCACAGATCGTAGTTAGAACTCCTCTTCTGTGAGTTTGAGCGCTGGATTGCCGAAAGATTCCAAGTGTACGCGACGTGGAATTAGATTAACCCTAGCTGAACGCTGTCAACAAAACTCGCTGAACTTTGGTGGAAGACGATCCTCTTTCTAGGCGTGCGTGTATATATTGTCACAGATCGTAGTTAGAACTCCTCTTCTGTGAGTTTGAGCGCTGGATTGTCGAAAGATTCCAAATGTACGCGACGTGGAATTGGATTCATCCTACCTGAACACTGTCAACTCAACGCGCTGAATTTTGCGGAAAACGCTTCTTTTTCTAGGTGTGTGTGTACATATTGTCACAGATCGTAGTTAGAACTCCTCTTCTGTGAGTTTGAGCGCTGGATTGCCGAAAGATTCCAAATGTACGCGACGTGGAATTAGATTAATCCTACCTGAACACTGTCAACTCAACGCGCTGAATTTTGCGGAAAACGCTCCTTTTTCTAGGTGTGTGTGTTTATATTGTCACAGATCGTAGTTAGAACTCCTCTTCTGTGAGTTTGAGCGCTGGATTGCCGAAAGATTCCAAATGTACGCGACGTGGAATTAGATTAATCCTACCTGAACACTGTCAACTCAACGCGCTGAATTTTGCGGAAAACGCTCCTTTTTCTAGGTGTGTGTGTTTATATTGTCACAAATCGTAGTTAGAACTCCTGTGAGTTTGAGCGCTCGATTGCCGAAAGATTCCAAATGCACGCGACGTGGAATTAGATTAACCCTAGCTGAACGCTGTCAACAAAACTCGCTGAACTTTGGTGGAAGACGATCCTCTTTCTAGGCGTGCGTGTATATATTGTCACAGATCGTAGTTAGAACTCCTCTTCTGTGAGTTTGAGCGCTGGATTGTCGAAAGATTCCAAATGTACGCGACGTGGAATTAGATTCATCCTACCTGAACACTGTCAACTTAACGCGCTGAATTTTGCGGAAAACGCTCCTTTTTCTAGGTGTGTGTGTTTATATTGTCACAGATCGTAGTTAGAACTCCTCTTCTGTGAGTTTGAGCGCTGGATTGCCGAAAGATTCCAAATGCACGCGACGTGGAATTAGATTAACCCTAGCTGAACGCTGTCAACTCAACGCGCTGAACTTCTTCGGATGACACCCCTTTTTATAGTAAAAAGTCGCGATTGTTCTTTGCTCGAGCATTCTAGTAGGTCCTGGATTTCTATTCCAGAAGTTGGAACTCCTCGCCCGAATATTCTGCAAGGTACTGGATTTTTATTTTCCGGAAGTTACAGTTCTTTGTAGTTACTAGACCTAGCACAGGGTGGATATGAGAAACTCGTAACAATATATAATATATTCTTTTACTGGTTCAAACTAAACGAGTTCCACAATTCCTTTTCCTTTTCCTTTTTAATAATTCTCCAATTTATAATTTACGTTCACTGTCTTCGCGTTCACTGTTTGCAAGCATCTTCGCGCTAGTTCGAAGCCCGTTTCAGGGTTCACGCTACCCTATTGTCATCGACAGTGGCGACACCTACTTTTCCGTCTCTTCTCCCACGTCGTGAAACGTTAACGAGGATTCGATCGGAAACGTCCGGTTCTCCTTCAGCGTCCGCGTTTATATCGGACTCGGCGGCGTTCGCCGGCTGGAGTTACATTTTCTGGATGCATTATGGATACCGTATCCCAAGGTGAAATACGCCAGGAGAAGTACGCGGGAGCGAGGCGGCACGAAATTATGGCCGAGGAATATTATTTCACCGCGCACACGCCGCCTGTTCGTCCTCCTCCCGTTGGCCACTTCGAGTTATGCGGGATACCTTGCAAGTATCGCACTATATTACCAAGGATACGGTCATCGCTGCCGCACTCTGATATTCCGCTGCATATTTAACCAGCCGTAAGTACGGCGAATTTAGCGTAGTTCCTGCAGGCTCGCAGTGTCTATTGACCGGCGACTTTCCTCTTTCCTCGATTTAGCTTCCAGCTTTCTATACCTCTGGTCTTTCGTTTCTTCCGAGGGGTGCTGTGGATCTGTGGATCTGTGAAGCTGTGGATGTAACGTGTAATCGGTGAAATTGTCAAATTCCACTGATTTTTCGTGGTCTTGCGGTGAGTTGACAGCGCAAGGGTTGAGGTTGTTGAAGAATGTGTGACGATTGGAAGAATTGTTTAGGTAGTGGATAAAATTGCGAATCTTCTTGGATTTAATCGAACCCTGATGTGGAGAATTAACGTTTAAAACTTGAAACAGCAATATTCTAAAAATGAAAATGAAAATGAAAATGAAAATACGTAATATACGGTATTTTTCCTTAGCTCAGGAAAATAGCTCACGCGAGTATAGTAGAGATCAAACAGGAGTTGAAAATTGTGATATTAATTGTAGAATGACCGAAATTTGTATAAGAACAAGGTAACGTTGAAAGAAGTCCTCAAACCGGAAGGGTGTAAAAATAAAAGCGAGTAAAATGGCAGCCTTTCGATGAAAATAAATTGTCTTCACCTAGTTTCTCGTCGAACGTGAAATTTAAATCTGGGTGAACCTTGTTCCCTATTTGATACATCCCTGTGCACCACGCGAAGCAGCAACGTCGTGAATCTTGAAAGCAAATCCGATTTCGACCAATATTTATAATTTACCAGGCGAAGCGGGTGCTTTAAACTGCACGTAATCGGAATTCGGAATTGAAGAATTTCAAGAGCAAACTCGTGGATTTCCCCGTTTTAGCATCCCGAGCTTCTGTCTCCTTCGGACGAGAGCAGCGATTGTCGCAAACGCGGAAGACCCTGGCGATGCGAGGCTTTTATTGAAATATCGCTGCTACGTGCCTCCTCTATAAATATATTACCGGATTTCTCCGGGTCAATTGGATGTCGCGCAATAGAGGCATCGATCACCAGCCCACGGAATCCATTTCGCCGGATTCGTTCGGTGAATTCTGCTCGAAATTGAAATTTCGCCTCTTCGCGCTTGTTTCGCGCCGCGCTACGCTCGCAGTGTTTGCGGGGAGTCGCGCGTGTGTGCTCGCGCTTTCGCGTCGCCGGGAAATAAAATTCCGAATAAAAGTCGAATGGGATTCCCGAGAATTTTCTATTGGAATTTGTTACGTCTTATCGATTTTTTATCACGCGCCAGCTAACTTTATTTTCCGTTTACTTCTCCGCAGTAAGAATTATTTAATTAATCCATCAATTTCTTAATTACTTCAGCGATTCAATGATGCAATTATTTTCAGCGATTTTCTATGGGATTATATAGCATCGTTTATCATTTTTGGGGGAAATAAGTATTATCTTGCAATGGATTTTAGGATTTGGCTTCGAAGTGGGAATTTAGAATCACGGTAATTGTTCTTTTTGGGGAATTAAAATTATCTTTCTTGAGAATTTTTATCCCAAAGTAAGCACCGATTTTTCGATGAAATGAAAGGCGAATGGTATATCAATGGTGGATGATAGTGAAACGAATAACGCGTCGTATTCTCTGTACCGTTGAGTAACGCAACTCAGTTCGATGACTAGTATTATTCGCGTTAAGATGACGCCATGAAAATCCACGAAAATTCATTGGCGAACACGCGGACGATTAAAAGACGTCTCGATTTCCACGAGGGTGTCCACGACATAGCCAAACGTGGACGCGTCTTTTACTTCCGCGACAATAGTCGGGACTCAAAAGAACAACAGTGGGTTTCAACGAGGTGCGAATACGAAATTCCAGCGCAAGTTGAATGCCCATTGTTGCGTCGTCGAGGCCTAGGGCAGAAGTTCTCATGTCGCGACAACAGCAAACGAGAATCTTCCACCCTCTCTTTCCC
>NW_016913469.1:79887-82060 GCF_001483705.2 Eufriesea mexicana | reverse complement strand
TTCCCTATTTTTTCTCCTCTTTTTCCTAGCCTTCCGCTTTTTCGAACCAGTTTCCTTCTCTCGCTCCTCTTCTATCAGCGTCGAAGTTTAACGGGGGCACGAATTTCTTCTGCCAGTCATTGGATCGCGGCCAAACGCGTTTCGTATTTTCTCCTGCCCCGTCTCGATGACCGCGTCTTCTGTTTGCGTCTTTGCTGCCTCGCGGAAACGTTAGCCGAGACGGAATCGAGCGGCTGAACGTCTTTAAAATTCCACTCTCGTGAACTTTGCTGGTAATCTGCGAAAACTTAACGATCGCGCCGAAGTTTCGACTGTTTATCGATATTTTGTACGCGAGAAACGCGTGATTCATTGTCATCCTGGTCCATTCGGATTATATATATGTAGGATCGTGTTTGGGTGGATTGAGTAAAATAGTGTTGTTTGCTTTTGAATAGAATAAAATAAGCTTATACATAGACTGACGTCTATGAAACGTGAGAGATTCGCTACGGGCACACTCGACTTCTTACTGACATACTGGCACTAGCTTAAAAACTCTTAAAGACTGTTAAAAACCCCTGGAGACTGCCTCGAGCGCGCCCTTGCACACTTATTTAAAACATTCATTGTCCTTTTCCATATCCAGGCTTTCCTTTCCAATCATGCCCCTTTCCCATGCAACCACGGTGGGCCATGTACTTCAACCACTCTGGACGCACCCCCAAACTTTCACTTGACTCTGTCATAAATATTCTTTGCAGTCAATCCTTTTGCACACGGTCACTTTCATTCTAAACCCAGGTCCTGTTGACATTCTTTCAGGGCCGTACTTATTCCAATCCTACATATATTTCTCCGAGTCTCGTGACAGTAGTTAGACACTGAAGTCTGTTCCTCCATTTTCTAAAGTCCATGGTGAAAACGATATTCGAATATTGTCATCCACGTGCCAGGATTTCACCCCAGCGAGGAATACGAGGAACGCGGATGTGATTTTTTGCACGGGGGTGAAAAGGCAAGGATCGAGGGAGGTTGGCAAGAGGCGATCGACGATGAAAAGTTTCGAGGCCGCGAGCTTTTCGTCGGAAGCAGCGGAGCGTTATAATTTCGCGCCCCGTGAAAGGAAAGCGGCGCGGATAATTATCGGTAACTGCTAACTGGTAAAGTTTCGAGAAGGGAAGGCGAACGCGCCATCCCCTTCTGACCTTCTCTCTCTGCCTCTCAACCCTCGTCCTCTCTCTCGCTTTCTCTCCGTGCGCCGCGTAAATTAAGTATAGCGCTGCAATTTATAGCGGCAATATAATGCGCCTTGTTTGCCGTTCGACCATTATTAGCCGGCTCTCCGATTCGCGGCTCGTTCGAGTGGGTCTTCCTCTAGGAGAGCTCGCGCGTTCATAATGTTTCCCTCTCGTCGAGTTTTCCTTCTGAATGCATGTTAGTTCTGCAGACAGCATAGCGCGCGCGCGACCGAGATTTCGTGTTCCCCTGGACGGATAGGAAATGCTGGAACATGTATGGTTTCGTTGGGAGTGAAGGAGAGAAAGAAGAGAATCGGTACTTTATGGTAATAACAGTGTTCGACGCGAATTTTAATCTGCAATATCCATCGCATAATTCTTGTAGAGTTTATACTTACCTTACTTACATACCTTCCCTTGCTTGCATTCCTTTCCTTACTTACCTCAATTCCTCTTCATTTAAATATCATTTAAACAGATATTGCCCACTCTTTATTTTCAGAATTCAAAGGGAACATTGAAAATGTACAAGAGATTGGAAATATCTTAAACTTTGTGCGTAGCTCTTAGCTCGGTATCGTTTTCCAAAAGTTATTCTTTGGAAAACGATACCAATTACCAGGTCTCACCACGTGGAGGTGGCTACGCATCGAGACCCGACATGCGCCCTAGTGGCGCAGCCTGCTGGCGCCATCTGTATCAAAGGCAACCTAACCTAACTTGGAGCGAATTAAGTTAAAATGACTCTACTGACACTTTATTATATTTCGTGTCTTACGAAAGGGGTTTCGGTTCGGTGTACTGAAACTCTACTGTCGCAACGCTAAGATATTTTCAAGTTCCCATAAAAATAGGGAATGAAATATCAAACACGCGAGCTAATAGAAAATCGCGACGCGCCCGAACGAGTTCGCGATTATTCGAAAGACCGACTAGCCTAGGCGATGTACTCC
>NW_016913469.1:69644-79334 GCF_001483705.2 Eufriesea mexicana | reverse complement strand
CCAACGATGAGACATAAGTAAACCAACGACGAAGCATTCGAATATTATACGAAATACTCGAATGCTGAAACAAAGACAAATAGAATGAAAGAAATAAAATCTGAAAGAAGAAAAATAATTAGAACCTGAAAGAATAAATTATTGTTAAATTATTTAAGACAGTGAACAATGGCCACTGAATGGCCATTGATCTAGCCAACGATGATATAGAAATAAATCAACGACGAAGCATTCGAATATTGTACAAAATACTCGAATGCACAAACAATGAAAACTAGAATTAAAAAATTAGAATCTGAAAGGAGAAAGATGATTGAAATCTGAAACAAAAAATAATTAGTACCTGAAAGAAGAAATTATTGTTAAATTATTTAAGAAAGTGGACAATGGCTACTGAATAGCCATTGATCTAGCCAACGATGATATATAAATAAACCAGCGACGAAGCATTCGCATATTGTACAAAACATTCGAATGCACAAACAATGAAATTTAGAATAAAAGGAATAGAATCTGAAAAAAGAAAGATAATTAAAACCTGAAACAAAAAGAAAGATAATTAAAACCTGAAACAAAAAGAAAAAATATTAACGCGGACCCTCCGAAGTCGAAGCGACAACTGGCTCCAGCCTGTACGTGGGCCCCTTATATAGCGATGGCCGGCCGAAGATCGGCGAAAATTTCCGAACTTTACCGATTCCTTTAAAAGTTACATTTCCGCTGTAATCACAAATAATTTATTAACTTTTTTGGCTTTGATCGTTAATATGCGTTACAAACTATTTGTTAATAACAATTTTTATTTGCTATTGACAATGAATTTATTAATTTATTAACTTTTTGTAAGTTGTGAATACATTTTAACACAAATACGTTGTTTGTTTAAATAGTAGCTAATAATTTGTTAACTTTTTTTACTTTGATCGTTAGTATACGTTGCAAAATATTTGTTATTAACAATAAATGTGGCAATTTATTAACTTTTTGCTAGTTATAGATACATTTTCACACAAATACGTTATATATACTAGTAATATCTTATAATTTAGTAATTTTTCCACTTGTATTATAAATTTACGTCGTGACCAATTTGTTATTAGAAATAAGTGTAATAATTTTTACACTTTAGCAAATTATAGGTACACTTAAACATTAGTGTGATATTGTTCAAGTAATGACCAATGAATTAATTCTTTTCGTGTATTATAAATTTACGCTATGAACAATTTATTATTAATAAGAAATTGGATTATTTATACATTTTTATGAACTATAACTGTATTTGAATGACGTCACTGCCAAGAATTCCGTCCACTTACCTCTCGCAGTCTCAAAAATCGTCCAATGTTTAACTGAAACATCGAAAATTTACAAAAGATCGGAAACATCTTAAACTTTGTGCGTAGCTCTTAGCTTGGTATCGTTTCCAAAAGATTGCTCTTTCGAAAACGATACCAATTACCAGGTCTCACCACGAGGAGGTGGCTACGCATCGAGACCCGACATGCGCCCTACTGGCGCAACCTACTGGTGCTATCAGTATCAAAGGAATAATAATCTAACTTGGAGCGAATTAAATTAAAGTGACTCTACTGACACTTTGTTTTATTTCGTGTCTTACAAAGTCGCGATGCGCCCGAACGAGTTCGCGATCATTCGAAAGACCGACTAGCCTACGAAACGTACTCTCGCGTACAAGACATCTCCATGCCTCGGCACCCTCCCGACCGAACCTAGTCCACCCAGCCACCACAGACCCTGCCATGACTTACTCGCGAACGAGAGCGATCGACGAACCAACGAAACACCCAAAATCAAGCCGAGGGTCCCTAGCGAAGCCCTGTAGCCGGTCACGCAGGCCCCTGCCACATGGGGGAGAAATTAATCATCCCATGGGGTCTGACCGTAGGCCCATATGCAATGTCCGGCTACAGGACTCATACCCCGGTCGTGCACGCGCTGGTGCCCAGGACGACTAAGGCCGACAGACCCTCGAATTGACCCAGGTGAGTGCCAGCCCGCCGACCACCCTAGAACCGATGCGTGACAAGGGTGGCAGTGGCGAGGGTGAGTGTCGGAACGAGTCGTTTGGATGACTTACGAAGTATAGAGTTATCACGTACACGAGAGTACGTCGCGCAGGCTAGTCGGTACTTACGAACAATCCCGATTATCGCGAGAACAATTATGTTCTATTTGGTAAACGATGGGAATAAGAGAGTATAGAGAATTTATATATTTCGCTCCGAGTTAGATAGTTTACCTTTGAACAGATAGCACGCACATGGTACTTAGTCTAGGCACTTATCTTATTACTTAGGTCTACTTAAGTCTAAACGCAAATGAAATCTTGAGGAAACTTGAGAATCTTGAGAAATCTAAAAGCTAAAACAGAATATATTATTGTTAATATAAACCTGAAAAGAAATGGATTAGTACGAGGTAAGAAAACGAATGAATAGAAACCATGAAGATTAACCAAGTGGAAAGAGCAAACCACCGACGAAACATTTGAATATTATACGAAATATACGAATGTTTATATAGAAATAAAATCTGGAAGAAAAATAATTAATATGTGAAGAAAATATATATATAATTAGTACCTTGAAAAAGAACTAGCCTAAAACCAAGGATGAGACATGAAGAAACCAACAATGAGATATGAACAAACCAAGGATGAGACATTTGAATATTATACGATATATTCGAATTGTCAAACAAGAATAAATAGAAATGTAAAAGTAAAATCTGAAAGTAAAAAAAAAATAATTAATTCCTGAAAGGAGCAAAAATAATTAAATTGTGGAAGAAACAAATAATTAACAGCTGAAAATAAAAAAAATTATTAGTAAATTGTTTAATAGGGTGGGGTGTGGATGGGGTGGCTAGCCCCAGCCACATTTCGGACCCCGCACCCCTTCCGCGGACTTAGAAATTTAGACGTGTCACTTTCGAAATCAAACCGACAAATGAGTACTGCTGCGTCGCGTCGCTCCTTATATAGCCGCAGATCAGCCGAATCCCCCACCCCGATCGAAAATTTTCCAACTTTATGGATTCCATTAATTATTATTTTTCTGCCTTAATAGCCAATAATTTATTAATTTTTCCGTTTTAATTATAAATATACATTGCCAGCAATTTGTTAATAACAATATTAATTTGTTATTAAAATCGGAGTAATAATTTATAAACTTTTTGCAAATTGTAGATATATTTTTACACAAGTAAGTTATAAATTCAAGTAATAGCCGGTAACTTATTAATTTTTTCACTTTTATTATAAATTTGTTGGGTAAACAATTTATTGTTAATAATATTTATTGTTTGTTAATTATAAACTTGATCATTTATAAACATGTTTTATAAATTAAAACTACATTCATACTTCTATAGTATAAATTTGCATGCTACGTATGAGTACGTCAAATTATTTTTATTTCCTTTATATTTTTGGCTGAAATAAAGCATTACACGGAGAGTTGAAAAATTGTATTATACAAATCGTGGAGTTGCATAATAAATTTTTGTTATTTATTAATCTTTTCCTACTTTGATTTAATCTTACAATGCAGTTCAAGTTTATCCATTTTCCACTTTTTGTAAATACTACTAAAGCAGTTCTTTCATTTATAGTCTATAATATCATGTGTTATTAATCTTAATAATGAATAGAGTGAAAATAAATAATTCTATATTTCGTGTAGACGAAGTTGAATCCACGCATGCGCCACTTTCGCGCAACTGTTCATGCGCAGTCTATCATGGCGTCATGTTATCGCGTATTTTCACGAGTGTCATGAAGAAATTTCTAGAAATGAATAGATAATTTCATCAATTCGAACTGGAGACAACATCCCACAGAGAGAATAAGGCGTACGTTCCCTGTGATGTTAATTTCGAGCTGCATGATTATGATGAAACGTCATACGAATGGTGAGTCGTACGTTTTATAATTTGTCTTGCGTTTTGTCGTGTCGTATGACGTACTATTCCAAACGACTCATGACGCCAGTTGTACTTTTCATTTTCGTCGCGGGCATAGCGATCATAATTACGTATACATACATATGTGTAGGTTAATATTTCATTTTAATTATAGAACAATAAAATCTATTAAGAAAAGTACAGAAGTGTCAGATTGAAAAATTTTATTATACGCATTATGAAATTGCGTAATAATTTTTCTATTATTTATTAATCTGTTGCTACGTCAATTTTACAATGCAGTTCTAAGAGTTTATCTATTTTCCAATTTTTTTAAATACTGCTAAAGCAGTTCTTCCATTTATATGTAATTATATTATATGTAATTGATATCAGTAATTAATGGTTTCGGAATAAATAGTTTTGGGCGTGGTCACATTTCGCGAGCATTGTAATATTACGTGAAGATGAAATTGCAAACTGCGCATGCGCTAGCGTCGCACGCATTCTGACGTCACGCGTAGATGAAATTGCGAACTGCGCATGCGCTACTTTCGCGCAACTGTTCCTGCGCAGAAGTACATTATGGCGTTCGTATTAACGCGTATTTTCTCGAGTGTTTCGAAGAAATTTCTAAAAATGAATAGACGTTTTCATCAATCCGACTGGAGATATCATAGAGCAGAGAGAACAAGGCGTACGTTCCCTGTGATGTTAATTTCGACCTGCATGACTTCGGTGAAACGGCATACGAACGGTGAGTCGATCGTTTTCTGATTTGCCTTGCGTTTCGTCGTGTCGTACGACGAACGATTCTATGCGACACGTGACGCCGGTTTGTCGAAAACTTTATCTTTCTCGTCGCGAGTATAGCGATCACGATTACGTATACATATATATAGGTTAATATTTCATTTTAATTATGGAACAATAAAGTCGATCTAAAAAGGTTCAGAAATGTCAGATTGAAAAATTTTATTATACGCATCATGAAATTATATAATATTCTTTTTATTATTTATTAATCTTTTGCTATGTCAATTTTACAATGCAGTTCTACCCATTTTCCAATTTTTTTAAATATTGCTAAAGCAGTTCTTTTATTTACAAGTAATTGATATCAGTAATTAATGGTTTCGGAATAAATAGTTTTGGGTGTGGTCACATTTCGGGAGCATTGTAATATTACGCGAAGGTAAAGTTGGGAATTGCGCATGCGTCAGTCTCGCGCGAATTCTACCATCACGCGAGGATGAAATTGGAAACAGCGCATGCGCTAGCGTCGCGCGCAGTCTGACGTCACGCGTAGATAAAATTGCGAACTGCACATGCGCTACTTCCGCGCAACTGTTCCTGCGCAGAAGTACATCATGGCGTTCGTATTACGCGTATCTTCTCGAGTGTTTCGCAGAAATTTCTAGAAACGAATAGTCATTCTCATCAATCCGATTGGAGATAATGTAGAGCAAAGGGAAGAAGGCGTATGTTTCATGTGATGTTAATTTCGAGCTGCATGACTACGGTGAAATGGCATACGAACGGTGAGTCGATCGTTTTATAATTTGCTTTGCGTCTCGTCGTGTCGTACGACGAACGATTCGATACGACACGTGACGCCAGTTTGTTGAAAACTTCATCGTTTTCGTCGCGAGCATAGGGAACTATGGAAATTTTTCGGAAACTGGTGATAATTAAGCAATTTTGATTACGGATTTGTTAGGAACGTAAACTCTACAAGAATCGCCTAATGGATATTCCAGATTCGAGAAAATGTTAGAATTTGTTAGACAATGTAATGACTGGATATTCGTTTATTATGAATATTAATTTGAAACATATTTTACCACAAAATTTAAGCGATAAAGCAAAAATTAATTGGTTTCTGTCGTCTTCTGTGTGAAAATTATCGTTTACTTTGTCAGGAGCAGCTTTGTACCTTCAGCTATGAAAGCTATGAAGGATAAAAAGTTTGTAGCCAATCGTTTTGACTAGTTTTACGGTTCTTATAGCAGAAGGAGGAAATTTCGTACGAATGTATAAGTCTGTTTGAGCTGCTAAAAGTGGAGCTTGTGTCTGAGATTGTGACGTGTAAGAAGAGGGGCTGTTTAAAGTTTTGGGTAGATTTCATGGAATATTTAGCTCTCTATCTGTCTATAGAGTTTGTCTAAATAGAGTGAGGGAGATTGCGAAGTAAAAGAAAACGATACACGTATGATAGAACGATCTTTAATTGGCCTATTGTGGAATTGTAATTTCTCAATCTATTTAAAAATAACTGGAAAATTATTTACTCAAGAATAAAATCGTCGAATCAGGTAGAACCTCCGTGCAGTTCTCTCAGATCCTTTAGCAATGAACAATTCATCGTTGCCTTCTACTCCCTTTTTGCATCGCTTTGATCGCTCACGCGAGAGACAGGTGACGTTTGTGAAAAAATTGCAAAGGCTACACGCACGCAACAAAATGAGTGGAAACTAGCGATTCGCGGGTAGCGATTCGCAGAAAGGGTTAGACAGAACAGTTAACCGAAGAACAAATGAATTACTCTTTTCGCGTTTCCAGGACGTAAATATTCATCCTCGTGGCGTTGTATTTCACAATCGAGAAAACTCGAAAGAACCTGGGAATGGGAGAAGTGGAATGAAAATGATCGAGCAATCCGTGTACCCTGTACATACCCCGAGTTGCTGCGAAATCGTTGAAACAAAAATGCGCGTACGTGCACCTATCGACCTATCGAAAACAGAGAAAACATCAGACACAGGGAACGCGGGGCAAAGAGAGTAAAAACGTTAGGTACTCGTGAAACGAATATGTTCCTTTGAGCAGAGCTTTCGAAAGAGGTGGAAGCAGGTAAAATTGTAGAAACTGGAAGACGAGTTCCTTTGCTTGGCTTGGTACAATGCGGTGAAAATGTATTCGCGTCTACTCACTGCTGTATCGAATATTGAAGCCAGAAGTTGCGGTAATTGCACAATGGCAGCGATTTCCTTTCGCTCTGACGTTAACCTAAAGTGTTCCATTACCGGCAGGAGATTTCTCAATGCCACCGGAAGCCGAGTTAATTAGAACTGAAAACGAAAACCGGTGGCATATAATTTCGCTAATTACGAGTGGAGCACAATCGACGAGGTATTCCTCGACGATCGAACAATCGGACGAGAGAACACTTTACATCAGAGGCCGAAATCTCTTCCTGTACACGCGTTCCTCTGAGCCATTAATCAAGATTAAATCACACGCGGAGACGTGGATTATTCGAATCCACCGCGGGGCCCCGCGATTATTACGAGCATCCCTGCCAAAGGAAAATTCCGTTTAGGGTTTGTTAAAACGTAGCGCTTCAGTTATTTCCAGCACTAACGCTAATTAAGGGGACGAATATTACCTCGACGAGGAGAACGAATTGTCTGAACCGGCGCGCGTGTACGCGTGCATATAGGCTAGTACGTGTGTGCAGACACAAGGACGGGGTAACTAAAAGTCTACAAAGGCTGTGTGTAACTACGCCCGCTATAACTAAACTCTTCTCCAGAGAGTTTCGGTTTTCCAATCCTCGCAATGTTTCCTCCGCTAAGGTTTCTTGTTGGCTTGCGCCGTGACGTCAGTCTTGCTGAGAGCGGAAGTGGTGCTAAATTAAATGCGTGCACGATTCCTGAATTCCGCTTGCAGCTGGAGAAAACGAAGGCTCTGCGATTACAGTTGGTCAAAAATTTAGATTTCCTTGGTTTCCTTGCATCGCGAGAAGCTAATTCGATATTTTTCGATGAAGCATAACCTAGGTAGCTAATCTATCGGACACCGGTTCCATTCTCGATCTTGCATGATGGATACGATTTTGGACCAAGTACCCGGTGCTTCGTGTAGCTCGCATATTTTGGGAGATATATTAGAACGTACCCCTTGACAAGGGTAACGTTAACTTAGCACGTTAACTCGAGTGACGTGATATTTATTAAAAATTCAGGGAAGAAAAAGTAAGGAAATAAGGCTCGTTTACTCGAATGCGACAATATTGCCTACTCTAAATTAATAGAGGTAGACCTGGTTAGGGATGAACTAAAGAGTTCCGATATGTGACTGTCTCTGGCGCTGAGTTGATCGTTGTGGGTCTGTCTTAACTGTCTGGTCGTGATGCTTATCTCGTTTTCTTGGGATTTTTAGGAGAACTCTTCCGTGAGAGATTGCTGTTTCGGTGGTTTTATAAGTTTTGCATGTCTACTTATTGATTGGTGTGAAATGTTAGTGGTCTTCTTATTGGTTGTGAATAATATTGGGGGTGTGTGTTAGCTTTAACGTCTTTCGGTGATGGTGGATGTTTAAACAATTTGGATCCTTATGCCTATCGTCTTACGGATGACTTATCGATACTTGCTAAATGGTGATTAAGTAATAACGAATCAGGGGATGCTGGCAGTAAGGACATAAACAGTCCCCCACTTAACTTGGGATCTTCGGTCCTGAGGCCGCATCATCTCGTAAGTAGAAACAGAAAATATCCAGTTCTACGCTACTGTACGTCCTAAGAGAAGCGAGCGCGCGAGGTTGGAAGAACGCGTTACGTACCTCGAATGGGGTTCAGAGAATGAGAGGTAGCCTTTGGAAATAAAAGCAATGACTTGCAGGAACGACGCTCGGGGTGGTCGCGAAGGAATAAGGAAACAGTCCCGATGCGGAAGTTACGAACGGTGTCTAACCAAGCGTTCATCAAGAAGACCCGTGGAATAATTCCCCGCTAATGACGCCTAACGATCCCGGCGACAGACTTCGGAACCTGGCAATCGCTAATCGACAGCTAATTACAAGGCTCGCCGGCAATCGTTTCCCGGACGAAGGAAAGGAAATCCGTGTAATTTCCGCGCTCTCGTCGTGCCAACAATGGAAGTACACAGAGAGGAGCCAGCGATTCCTCTTTGAAACGGGAAAAAGAAGAGGCAAAGCGGGAGAAAGGAACAAAAATGGAGGGAAAATACCGGCAGCTGTCCCACGTTGGTCCTGTTTTCTCGCATAGACGGACGCAACGAACCGCAATAACGTTTTAGTCGATATTCAGTCGGACGAACCGGTTCACCATGCTCACCTTTTTTCTTCATCCTCGTCTTCTTTCGCTCTTTTTCTTCCATTCCCTGTCGCGGGAACACGCGAAACGCCAACCAGTCAGATCCTCTTCGCATGCGTCTTCATCGTTCCTATGTTGGCACTCGATCCCTATCGAATCGCTGTCTGTTATGGAAGAGAAGACTTCGTCTTCCAGAATAGGACGTAATTGTCAGCCTATCTGTTAGTGTAAATTCGTCGTTGGTGGTCATTGCCATTATGGTCACTGTCTTTATATTTGCTAATCAAGCAGTATCCCTACACTAATTAGCCATGAATATCTCCTAATCTTCGTTCGAAATTTCTTCCATCCCTTTAGATTCCGCAACATTTCCAGTACCCCCTATTTCAAATATACACAACTATTTTCCGCATCCTGCTATGGAAAACAATACTCAACAGATAAATTCACAAACCTCGTAATTATCATCTCGTAAACCCTAAATTCTAATAACACGACGAATCTTCCTCTCGCAAAAATCAGGACCTCGCCATCCATCTCATCCTTACCCTAAAACCCGTATATATACAGGCGTGCATGGGTACAAAAGGACTAATACGATGGTCGGGCAGCAAATCACTCCTGCGGTGCGCACAATGGGAAGAGTTGTTAAATTACCCTGTATCTGGGCGACGTCGATTTAACGAGAGGGAAATGAAGAG
>NW_016913469.1:0-69261 GCF_001483705.2 Eufriesea mexicana | reverse complement strand
GCGTCGGAGACGCATAATTTTGCGAACGGAGGGGCTAATTCAGGGGCCCCGATAACGTTGCCTCCGTGGACGGCCTCGCCCCTGGGACTACCGCTAAATTTTGTAGCTGACAAAGCCGCCGCGCTTCGTTCCGCTTCCGGCGCTAGCTCAGGCTCGAGATCGCGTAATTAGAGCCCGTGAACCGATCGTATCGAACCGAGGCTTCTAATCGACCGTACGAAAGCTCCGATTGTTAATTACGATTCGTTCCTGGACACCGTTGCTTTTTTATCGCGGTTCTATCGATGCTTCGACGGTGAATGCCTTCAGGTGATTGGCCTGATCGAACTAAATTTTTCTCGAGGGATGCCCATGTTTGCAGGATTGAGCGCCTAAAAGAGAGGTTGGGAAAATTTTGAAAATAGGTTGGAGTATGAGTTTGACGAGGCTTTTGTTGAAATTCGCTCGCTTTCGAAATTTGGGAATTATTCTCTACCTACTTGGAAATTAGGGTAACGACGGCTTAAACGATGTTCTTCTTGAACAGTGATTTCCAACATTTCCCGTCTCATGGCACAAGTAAACTAATTAAAATTCTGCGACACGACGAATAATAAATTTGTCGTCTTCTGTTCACGCGACGAAAGATAAAGGTATATTTTCGATTAATTTAAAAATTACAAGAATATCGATATTTCCTTTTTATATTTTTCACCGAATAAGGTGATATTACGCGTTTTATAAATTCTTGGGGCACCACCGTGTCGCGGCACGCTATTTCGAATTAAATTTGTTTTCAATCCCATAACGTAGAGCCACGTAACGATCATCTGGTTATTTCAACATCGATAACCTAAAAAATGGTTCTAAAAATGCGCGTACGAGAAAGATTTCTTAGGAACTGAAAATAAAACTGAGTGACAGGTATGAAGCAACGTCCGTGCACCTTCCCGACTCATTCCATCTTCTTCAGTCAGCGAACGCAAGCAGAACAGCCGGAGACTCGTTTCCGGTACACACGGCCGCAGGACGGAATGCCGCCGACAGCGCTCGTCCATTAAAAAAGAATTTTCGCGTCTCGCGTCGAACGGTGTAACTCAATTTCCACGTGTTTCTTCGTTCACGCCCATCCATTTCCCTTTGCCTGCGAACAGGAGGAACGTGTGGCTATGATAGATTGCTTCTTCGGGGCCCAATTTTCTAACGCGTGGTCTACGCCTAACGTTGTCCGACACCTTGCCTCTTCTGTTTCTTACACCTTCGTCGCTTTTATACCGCCTCGTCCATTTTCCTTTAGATATTTCCTTTTTCCTGCCCCCCTTTCCTTTACAATTTCTTCGCGAAATACCTTGTCTCTTGGAAACGAAATTTTTTCAGAATTTTATTATCGAATTTTTATTCCATCGAGATAGTGATTGGTTTATTTGTATTAGTAATTCTTTTTCTTTTGAATTTGAATAAATAGACTCGCAAAATTCGCGAATTTCCTCGACATAGGAGCGAGACAGGAACGTACTTATCTACGGTGTCACTTGAGAAATGTGGTTTTATTCAACGGAAATATCGCAGGTGGCAGGGGTAGAGACAATCATTTCAAGAGACAGCGCCTAATCGCTGGAACGTTGAATAATAATTGCACAAAGCCAAGCACAGAATTCTTGAAAGCAAGAGTTAGAACCCTTCTGATCCGTTTAAGACGCCACAGATTTTCTCGACGTAGACTAATCGAAAGCGTGTTCGCGCATAAAGGGGTCGTCTTACTCTAGCCATCTTCAAAATTCCTGGCGTTATCATCTTGATTTAATACCCTCAATGAGAACCTTCAACTAAACGCGAGTTCCTTTCTTCCAGTCCCGTCTCTTACTATTTTCCATTCAAATTCGCGTTCTTCGAACATTTCTCTCGCTTTATCATCGTAGATCGTGACATATTTTCCGTGCTGCATAACGCAATTGAAAAATGGCTGTCTATAGATTTACCTGTTAATCTCGTCGAAAGTATGTCTAATGCTACGCCAATGTCACGTGATGACACCGAATCGCGAGATTAATGTATTTATACGGAACAAAGCCCTGTCTCTCAGCCAGTGTCAGCAAGATGTATCGCAAAAATGGTTCCGGCGTAACCTGATTTTTCGCCAAACACGAATCCGTCTCTATTAAACAGGAATTTTATTCGCGCGACGTCTGTTCCTCGAGGAAAGCGACGCAGGAAATTAGCCGGACGCGCGCGCGCTAAATTAACGGCCAACTTGGACGAAACTCGCCGCAGTCCTCCATCATGTTCACGCGTGGTGTAAACAAAGTTCTAAATTCGCGTAATCCCGGGAAGTGTGACGCGCACCGAATCCTTTTTCACCATTCATTTATGGACCGTTAAAAGCACCCGATCCCTTGGCAACGCAGGGCAAGCTTCCAAAACTTTCCAGCGAATTTTCGGTACCACTGTAAGAGAGCGGGAAAATATGACGAGCAACGAGGAAGAATCTCTCGGATAGATGATGGTCCAGGGTGGACGGTGAGAAACGTGTCGAAGGGAGAACTTGACAAATCGTGGATATTAATTTGAAGATATTATTTTTGGAAATAGTACTCCGGGGAATCTTGGAATTTAAAATAAAGTCTTCGACTGCAGGGGGTTGAAGTTAAACGATACATCAGACTACATATAACTGTGTACATCAATAGACTTGGAGAGAAATATTAAAATGGTGAATTTTTCGTTTATTTTGTGTTACGTTCACTTTGCAATAAAGGAGAATTAATTTTGTAAAATATAAATAAATGGAGTCTTTCGATCGAATTTGTAGTCACGCCATATTTAATTCGTGGGACTGCTAATATTTAATAGAAAATAGATAGCGATATTCTCGAGGAAAATTAATAAAAATGATAGTCCTGTGTAAACCTATTACGAATGTCAGGAATAATTCTCATAGAAATAAGGACACCGTGGATAGCTCGAATGACGCTGGTTCCTCTGCGCGATCGTCACGGTTTTTAATCCACGATACAAAAGCGAGCATTTAGGTAACTTCGACGAGCCATAATTTAAGCTCGCCCAATATCAGAGAATGAAACAGAAAGCCGAACTGGAGCAGCGGAGAGCGGAGCCAAATCGGTCAAGCGCGACCCGATAACTTTCGACGCGGTTCCCTCGGAAAGCGTCGCGACGCCTGGGAAAATTCATTGCACGATCTCGCCTTATTTTCGCCCGAGAAATCAGCCTGTGCATGGTCGCGTCGCGATTTTCATCGCCCTCCTTGAATCCGTCCCGTTGGGCTCGCTCGTTTCTATATTACGGGGCACGTGTTACATGTCGTACGGGGGTGGGTATCGTTCATAAAGCCTCTGGCGCCGCGACGCAGGACGCCGCGATGTGTACGAGCGCTTCGTCGTTTGCCAAACTGCGTCGCTATCGCCGGGACCAGCCATTCGTCTTGGCGTTGCACGCCCCATAGGGCACGGGGTGCGTCCTTCTCCGAGGGTTATTGCGTTTCGTCGTCGCGATCGAGAGGGTTTGAAAGCTTGTGGGATGTTTTTCGTCGCGTTGGATCGTGCGTGTGACTCGCTGCTGCCGTGGTGTATATTAAAGGCGAATTTTTATATCGAAATTCAGAGAATTTTGGAAGACCTCTTTCATCTTGGATCGCTTTAAAAGGACCTGAGAAATTTTGATGACGAGTTACGTGAAGTACGAAGGTATATTAGGTAAAATTTATATTCGTAGTAAGCATTGGATCGATTGATAACTAGCTTCGAATTTTTACAGTAGATTGTACAAGGTGCGGTTTCGACGTGAAAATATCGAAGAGGCATTAATAGTATATCCAGTGTAATTTTCTTGCGCGCAAAGTACTGATTTAAGTACACAGTTGGATTACAGCACGAGACGGTATCGAATAACAGGAAATCGCGAGGTTATCCGTAACAGATTTGCTGGAAATTTATTTCTCGCGAGTTTCCTGTACCGAGTTCGATAGTTAAAGATACATCGTCCCGGGCGCTTAAGACGGAAATCTAATCGATATTTCCAATTTGAACTTTAAGTAGGCTAATCTTATATTCTCAGGATGGCGATCTTTGGCAGGCTGGGGCATAAGCAGAAACACCAACAGGCTAATCCTAAACTTCATCAGGGTTGTCCTCTTATACACGCATCCTTCGGCGTAGGATTAGAAGTCAATCGCTATCGAGCAGTGTAGACTGCATTTCAACGACTACCCTCGCGAGACATAAATTCCATCAGCCTCGGATCGAACGAGTCTTAAGAAAACTAAACGAGAACAGCAGCCACGAGAGATGGAGCTATTAGGATAAACGTGGCACGCGATAACTTATACCGATATTTTACCCGAAATCCGCGAAAAATCGGCAAGAACGAACGCGATTATCACGCCGACCAACCAATGGTTACACCGCTACCCCTTCATCCTCCTTGCAATTTTTCCTTCTCAAGGGGGCTTTCCAGAAGCATTCCCTCGGCGCTGTTTAATCATGGCGCGCGACGAAGGCAATCGCGGGACGCAGCTGGCCGCGAGCGCGCTTCGCGGCGTCGCGTTTATCAGAAGCGGAGGAACACGTCCGTTCGAAGATAGCCGTGGAAATATGGCGAGTGAAAATTTTCCCTCCGCGGGAGAATTGCATTTTTCGTCGTTAAAGCGTCTGGACTCGCGCGTACGCGCGCCACCGGTCGCCCACACGTGCATAATGCGCGTATAAAACGGGATTCCGCAAGATCGATTCGCGCTTTTATTTCTCTCCTTCGACCGCGCGTTTGTACCCGCCGGATTTCCGTAATAGCGGGATTCGCAGTTCCGTGAAATTTATCGCGTTCATTGGACACGGATTTCGGTATGATGAGACGCGTTTGATCTCGTTTCGCGAGGCATTCGGTATGCGGGGGGTGATTTAGTGGAACGGGGGACCGAACAGTGGAAGATGAAATAACGCGGAGTTTGATTCGTAGAATAGTTTCGAGGTGTTTGGTATATCTATAGGGGGTGTGGTTGGAAAATGAATGAAATTCTCGATCGCGGTGTCTTTTGTCGGTATTCTTGAATAGCGGCGAATCTATGATTTACAATTAATCCTTTGGATTTGACACCTACTGTCATTCCGTCATGCTTTTCACGTCGCTGTATAAGCTTCTGTTGGAAAACTTCGTTGGAAAGCTTGCGAGAAGCGGTTATAACGTCTACAATCCGGACACGAATGATTAAATTTGTGGAAAAAATAAATCGTTATGGAAAATATTCCAAGTTTCTTTGCCGGATAAATAAAGCACTTTCGGCGCGAACGTTCGGATCCAATAGATATCTAAAAAATACAATTATGGCAGCGCTAACGATACGTTAAAACCGTTTACAGTTGGGGAAGTATCGGTTATAGAAGTTGGAAAATATTTCACGTTTTTCATCCACCATTGCCTGCCATTTACTCGATTTTTAGGATAAATGTAAACTAGATACACGAACGATTTATGCGGATTTCCTTTGTGGACGCGGTCACATCGGCGGTTATTGTGTTTGCGGATATCATCGAGGTGGTTTTTAATATTCAGTTATCGAAAGTTTTCAACGAGCTTGTTCCGCGACAGATACGGACACGGGATTTATGAAATAACATGGGTTTCCATTCGGGGCCCCGGACACGGGCACAATGTAAATTCCTCGAATGGAATAAAGTTTCAATAATATAACGGCTGTTTTTGCGTGGGCGTTAATTAGCGGCAGCCTCGGCCGTGGCTGTAACATTCTTGTTATCGTTCGCGCACGCTTTTTCTGCCAATTTGCAATTCATTACGTTCCCCTCGGAATGCGTTATAGAAATTTAAAGACCGACTCGTAGAAATCCGCCCGGCAATAATTTCATAATTTTCAGACCGATGTTTGCGCGCGTATCGCGGTAATTATTATACCTCCGGCGGAAACGCGTCGCAAGAAAATGTCCATCGCGGAAGCGATACGTTTCCTCTGTTTCGTCGAATCATCCCCCTGAGATGACAAACGCATTTCACGAAACGCAACGCACCGTGTCGTCTCTCTTCTCGTGATTCGTTTTACGCGCCGAGAAATTAACTGGGTGTAACGTTTTAAACGGCGGAAAACGAGGAGAAGGAATTATCCGAACGGCGAGAAATGGAAAAGGAGAAAACGAAGGAAGAGGAGGAGGAAAATAAACGCAAACCCACTTAAACTCGCCGCGGAATGATCGCGAGAGCACAAAGGCGAAAGAATCGAGCCTCGGGTCGGGTAGATAAAAGCAAAAGGGGCGTCGGGGGCGGTGGTCCGCGTCGAAGTTGGTCCGCGAGGGTTTGTATCGAGAAAACGAAGGTAGTAGGTCGCGACCTAAGGAGCAAGGGGGTTGCATACAACTGTCTCGGTCGCGAAATATTCCCGGTCCGTCTCTGGCTTTCTCTCCGCGTCCCCATTCTCCGCCACTGCTGCCCTTTCGCGGTCCCCTTTCCTTTTCTTGCGCCGCTCCGCGTAATTACGTCAGAAATGAAAGAAAAGCGCCCCGGGGGCGAGAGCGTTTCCGTGAAAGGCGACCCGTTTTATTATATGCGGCCAGGACGTTACCCCGATAGAAGCCAGACAACTTTTTACCCGGAGCAGCCGCGAAAGACAGGCCAGCTCGTTTTTCTCCACTTTCATAGGGCGTCGCTGAGGACCATGGCTCGGGGAGACGTACGACGGGGAGGGTAGGGAAAAGTCGCGTCTATAATTCGTGGTTAAAGTTCCGCCGCTGTTCCTGACGTGGCTTCGTCTTCCGACGTCAGCCTTTGCTAAATTATATCGCGGTGTCGCTGCAACGAGCCACCATGATTTTTCACCCCGACGTTCCCGAACGCGCCGGGGGACTCGCGTCGCTTGCTCCGTGCCTGTTTGTCGCGTTCACGGAAGTGGATGTAGAAAAATCGGTTATCGAGGAGACGGCCACGTTTTAACCGTGATAATGTAAAGCTAGGTCCACAATTTTAGTATGATAAAGTAGGAAGTGGAATTATATAGTTATTTTATTACTTCTGGTGTTGAATAATCTTAATTTACCAAGGCTCTGTTATTGCACCCCTTAAGTGGTCGAAGATATATCCATTTTCGAAAAACGGGTATCAATATACGGAGAGCGAGAGTGAGTTAATTAATCGTATGTAAATTTTCCTGTGGCTAGCTTTTACGAGCACGAGTATAATTTACAACCTGGACCAACTGGTTTTTCTGTTTACCGTGAAACTGGCTCTCATTTCCTCGCTCGATTTTCACGTTCCGGACTTACCGAGTTAAGACGCGAATCACGGAAATGGAGGTAAAATTGCGTAATTTTCTATAGAAATAGACTCGTTAGGTTTTTACGTGAAACTCATCGCGTTTAACAACTTAGCGAGTAGCGTGTAGTTGTTTGCTGGTCGTTGGAAAATAGGTGACCCGAGTGCGAGGGAGAGACGCCGTCGTTAAACTGCAATAATCCCGAGTGTGCGAAGAGCAACAGAACGGAGTTGCAAAATGAGCGTTCCGTTTGTCAATAGCAACGACATTAAATGCAGATTTCGCTCGCGGGAACGGCAAGTCCGGCAGTAAGTTCAGTAATTACGTTTTTCATCAATCTTCGTCGGTGGAACGAGTTTGACGGGGCGAGGCGAGTTACATTTCGCGAAATATTTCGCCGTTGGCTACGCGGCCTGCCCCGTTTTATTTTTTAGTTATTGCCTTGCTTCTCGATCGTGACGTGCAGGAATTACCGGCAAGCTGTAATATTGTTCTTTGATAAGATTTGACGTCGTATTGATCGTTCAATCGAGGCGAAATTCCAGCCAAAGCGGCCAGTTTCCCGCGTGCTGCCTTCGCCCCTGCCGCGAACTTTTATTTCCCGCTTCTCTTCCCATCCCCCTTTGGCGTCTTCTGCTATTCACGCCAGTCATTCCACCCTTTCCTGCCGCAGAACCTATGTCAAAGTGGAGAAATTGGCGCAGGAAAATGTCCACGGGGATAAATACGTACTTACATCGACGTATCAACGTCGGAAAATATCTGGTCACTCGATAGAGTGCGAAGAAGTATTTGCGAAGATTCGGAAGCATTCAAATTGCATAATTTGTTATAGGATTTTAGATTCGTCGGTGTTAGTTTTTCCCGATAAGTACGTAAGATAGAATTTCTGCAAATTGTGGCCGTAAAAATGATATTGCATTATGTCAAGTAGTAAAATAAAATAACTGCATTTTGTCAGCTCTGCATTTTAATTCCTAGCTTCGTCCACCACGAAATTTCCCCTTTTATCACTGTCGCAATTCCGTGCTGACAATCCTGTTCAATTCGCCGCCCCTGCCACTGGAAAATCGAATTTACGACGTCTCCGCAAACAGAGCGCGTGTAAATCGATTCGCCTAATTTTTCCCCGATTACGTTAAAAAATTTCATTCCTGCGTAAACGTTACACCAGTTCCCGGTTACCTCATTTACCTGCCACAAAAAGCTGCCTGCCAAAAAGGAGCGAAAACTAATCAGCAACCCACCCCGTTCCGCCATTAGTTCCTTTATCTAACGGACCGTTGCTTTATTTATTTATCGAACAAAATTCCGGGGGTAACAAAAAAGCGGAAGAATAGAGAGGGTCGGATCAGGAGCGAGAAGGAAAAGCACGCGCACCCCGTTTTCCACCATTTTTTCGCGCGAACAAACAGCGTGCAAACAGCGTTAGCGCTGGATCGGTCCCGGCGAAATGGCGAATCGTAATTTCATGCGGATACGTTATTCCGTCGAAACAACCAATTCGCAGAGTCATTCCCGGTAATTGTGCTCCGCGGCCATGGACGGCAACGCGACGTACAAAAAGATAAAACCGTGCTGCGGGGGTGGGCTGCGGGGGTGAGAAAAAAAGAGCGAGCGAAAGAAAAGCGTTTCGCGCACAATGGCGGTTTAAAAATGTTAGCCGGCCGCGTGCATTGAAGTTTTTACACGGCGGATAATAACTTTTAATGAAAACAAACGGCCGCCGGCCGCGCCGACTCCGCTTCTGTTTCGTCGCACACGCGCCGTTATCCGCGCTAAACCGCTGGCCAACCAGGCTGATTCTCTGTGCGATCGATGCTGTTTGATCGCAGGATTCTCAATCAACAATCGACCTTAATGCGCCACGCGAGATGATTGCGCGAGGATCGGTCGATCGACGCGAAGAAAAATGTAAATCGACAGCGTGATTTCTCGATTTCGAGCATTTCTGTCGCGAGAATATCGATTGATGTCTTTTAGATTAGGAAGAGGGTGTGTTTAGGAAAGATCTATGGTAGGAGTCATTGGTAACTTGGGTCTTCCGCAACGTAGATGGCGCGAGTGAGTTGTGGCTCTGCGGGTGAGATCGATGTACAATCTCTTTAGAGGAACATAGCTTTCTTTCGTGGAGAATTTGCTTACTGCTTGTTACATTTAACTCTCCGGATGATTCCTCATGGACGACGAAGGGGTTTTACTATTTTCGTGAATTTCCAGCACCGTTGTAATAGACATTGCCTGTGACAACATAGCGAACACAGGTTCCGGTACTCTTGTTACATTTGTAAGATTGCAAAGCAATTTGTGAATACAGATCTGTCTCCTCTGTTAATCGATGAACTGCTACTCGCGAACATTCGAAGAGGTCTGCTAAATAAACAGCAATGCAATCTCGTATACGAAAGCGAGACAATCGAAGGAGAGAATGGAAGGAAAACATAGAAGCCGTAATGACTAAAATCGCTCGAGGGGTTGCAGCCCGTCGAGGGGGTTGGGAGCATTGTAAGTGCGCGATCTTCGCGAGATGGAAACGATAGAGAGGAATAACGATTCGCGAAAGGAAAAGAAAAATGGCGGAGGGACGTCAGGTAACGAAACAACATGCTCGATCCTCGCATAACGTCGAATATATTGAAATGTATTCGTTTTGTGGGTAATATTTACGCAAAGCTGCATCGATACTCGAAATCGGAGCCTGCAAAGAAAATGGGACAGGAAAAAAGGGGAGAAAGACTCATCATGGCGAAGCAGCGCGATTTATTTTCGAACAGCGCAGCGACAAATCTCGGTAATCGATTCACCTGATCTCAAAGGGAATTTAAAAATCTGCCGGGGCAAAGTTATCAATCGAATATTCCGTTTCATTCGAGCATTATTCGCCGCTCTAGAGTTACTCTCGTCCCTGAAAACCGGTCATCAAAGCAACCGATAGCCGCAGTCTGTCCGGTTAAAGCATAAAATCAATAGCACGATTCCGCGAGGGGGCGGGAAAAACAGCGATTGATAAAATACACACGCAGCCCGGGAAACGCGCGATTTAAAAATTACCGCTTAGAAACTGCTCCCCATTTGTCGGCGATGTTTGCACGCCCATAGACTCGATCCAAATCACATTCTGTTTGCCCGTGACAGCGCAAACAGCGGCGCGCACCCGACACAGGAGTGTCTCCTCGTGCATCGCTGGAAAAAAGAGTCGCAACGGTGTTCACAGGTGTTCCGTGCGCGAAAAAGCAACCCGACAAAGTGTGTTACGCCTGTACCGGTGCACGCTGCTCGCGTTTTGTTGCCTCTGCGACTCGAACGCCGCCGTTTTGCGACAATAATTCATCCCTCGAACGCGCCGCGTCTGCCTCCAACCCTCTCCTTTTTTCCCCTTTATTCCGCTCTTTTTTCCGCCTCTCGCGAGTCACATCTCGCGAATGGAGAACTCTGCGAGCTTGGTCGAGGAGCGACGTCATCGATGACGGCGTCGAGGGTATCGTTCTTCTCGGCTCGACTCGCGGAAAATTCGCTCGCGGTCGTTTCCTCGTGTACCCGTCGAGATTGAAATTCTTACAAGTGCAAGCCAATTAATCGACTGGAAACCAACGATACACTTCGATACCGCGGTCGGGAAACCGTTAATTTGCGACCAACACTAGCTAACCGAGTGGATGTCGGTGTTTCGCGTTAAATGAAAAGCAACGCGATATTTTCAGCGAACGCCCACCTCGTTCGCCGTTCCCCGGATGCTGCGGGGAGTGGGGAAAAAGGAGGGAAAAAAGGAAAAAAAATATTGTAAAGGGGGCAAAACGGTGGAATTATTCGAAAACGACGAACACGCGGCGATGTTTGCGTTACAGCGCGTTTCGCGAAAGTATTCGAACGGTATGCTGAATTTTGTATCGCCTCGTTTCCACCGGCGATCGCTGGATTCCTTGAATTTAAACGCGGAATATCGTATTGATTCGACGCTTCGAGGAAATGGGAGTCGGTTTTTCCCGCGTATTTAGAAGGCTTGTAACGCGAAGCGATGATGAACTCGATGGAACGTTTCTAGCGTACTTCCGTACACGGTTTCTTCCAATCGCCTCCATTTCTCCGTGTTACCTATCGCGAGACTGAACGCGCTCTGCGGATTGCAACATTTGTACAAACGACGCTGGTATATACCGAAATCGGTGTTCCATGCTTCTCGAATATAGATATATTCACCATCAAATGCTTTGCGGGGGGTCCTCCCGCAAGGTTGTTGTAGGTTGTGGTAGGCTTGTCGCTGGTATCGTCGAAGCTAGAAGGGTGGTGCTGGAAGGGACAAAAGGAAGAGGAATTTGGTATTATAGATCCAATTTCAACGCTATCAAAAACAATCTTGATTTTATCGTCTAAGAGCATCCGAAACGACTTAGCCAACCCCAATTGCGAAACGCGCTAAATATATCGGTAACCGTTGGACTCGGTTTGAAATTTCAGCGTTACGTACCCCAAAACGCACCGGCCATCAAAATTCAATGCGACCGATAGCAAAACCGCTCTCGAGCACCGCATAAACTGGCGGTGGAAAAATCCCCGGTCACCACTGTCACGTTTCATAAACCGGGCATCGGCGCGTTTCGAGATCAGCGAGGCGCGACCGGAAACAACGGCGGCGCCGAAAAATCCTCCTTTCCGTGTCACGAATCGTTGGTCGCAGTTACAAGCGCGTTGCTCTTCGAGGCTGGCAGCGGTCGTCTGACAAACGACACGATGGTCGCCGCAAAAATATAAATGTCGCTGTGCACGGTGAAGGGTGAACGGGCGTGGAGGGGTAGCGAAATCACGTAGCCGTGTATCTCTTTTTCAGGCCTGTACCCCGGTGCAGCTTAATGCACTGCCGCGGTACGGCAAAACGCACTTTACGCGCGTCAGAAAAATGAGGGAACGGGCGTATCGCGCCATCGCGGTGGTCAGAAGCTTTGTAAACAATGTGTCCAGCACGCGTGCACCCTCGCCCCGTCGCCGGTTACAAACTGGATACGACCATTTCGGGGCAATAATTCATCGGCGGGAACATTTATGCGCGCCGGTGCGCGTCCCCTCTACGATTTTTTCGCGTCGCGCACGGACCAGCCAGACCGTGCTTTGCACGCTTTGAAAAATGCTTTATCGCCACGATCCTTCTCGCCCTCTCGATTTGCCCGCGTCGATGAGAAACGATCCTCCTGCTACGCTTTTCCTCCCGTTTTTCCCCCCGCCTCTGCCCCCTTCATCGCGGCGCCCTCTTTTCGACGTCGAACAGCGTTCGTTTTCGGACCAGCGGCGAGAAAGAGGTTGCAGTTGATCGAGGTGTTTCGATACTCGCTGCTGTTCAATGTTAAGCATTAATTTCGACGCTTTGCACCGAATTTCGCAAATCAACGGCTCGTGCACGGATTATCGAGTTTCTTTTATATCTCGATGCCCGTGTCATTCGTCGACTCGTGCAAGCGCGTCGTGTTTGGCTTCGAATTGATTCCTCGCATTGATCGACGTTCAATTTGTGTACATATCTCGTCCAGTTTCCTAGTGCCTCGATTCGCTCGTGATATACTATTCTGTCAATTAATTGCTCGCGATTCCTCGCGCGATTAGTACCGCCCGATGGGTTAAAATATTCATTTTAAAATCTAAATACGCCATAATGTGCCTCGATATTCGGCGACCAGCGCGAAATTGCTCGAGACGGAATAATTCCGTGGAATATCTTCGCCGTCTCTCCTACCCTCGTTCACAAAGCACGCAACTGTATTTCGTGACGCCGGGAATTAGTCGATTTTTTCGCCATCGCTAACAGAGACAAACTACCCCCGTGATCCCCGAAAATCCCGCACGCCATCTTCCGCCACATCGATTCGCCGAAAATTCTATAACACCGTAATCCCGCACGCACTTGCTCTCCGCCACCCAACCCTCTTTGACCCACGCGCCGGAAGCCACCCCCGGCGTGCACGGCGAGCAACGTTGAATGGAAATACACGCGGAGCGAATTAACGGCGGAAACGCGTTGGAGGCGGCGTAGGAGGGTGGAAAAAAGATTCTCGGGTGGAAAATCGCGCGTCCCGGCGAAGGGGTGTCGGCATTGTTAGGCCGCGTCGTTCGGCCGGCAGTCGTTAAAGCGAATATTACGGTAATACGGGGAAATTGTGGCTGGCCGAACGAACGAACGAACGAACGGACGAGGAGGAACCGACGAAAGGGACGACTAGGTGGCGGCATTTGTTCGCCGCGAGCTAGACCGTGAATTTTCCAGGGACGAGCGATTGCCTGGCGTCGAATACACAAAGCGAGATCGCGCAACAACGGGGCCAACCCTCTCTGTCCCACCCCGTTTTCCTTCTGTCTGCATGGTCCCTGGCGCTTCTTTCTCGCCAACGTTTCGTTCGTTTCGTGGTAGAAACGCCGGAACAAAGCAGATTGCTCTCCGGCCGGCGTTAAGTTCCTCGCGGCTGCGACGGTGGCGGCTTAATGACTTATCAGACGGGAAAATAGCGTGAAAGTGGATTATTCAAATTCTTCGCCTCGCGTATTATTATGCATGGAAAATTATCAGCGGCAGCCTCCGCCGGGAGGCGAGTTTGATTACGGCCTGAACGAGCTTTTTCGAGACCCGCGAGATTCTTTTGGTACCGCTGTTTGTCGTGGAACGTGGCTTGTTGCTTTAACCACCTGCGCTGGCAAGAAATTCGCAGATGCGTGTGCCAAAACGGTCCAGTGTAACTCGCTGGGAGATGTCACGCGATGTTCTAAGCCTTAAAGAAATCGGATAAAGATTTATATCTTCTAAACTAATTTATTCTCGACCGTAGGACTTCTAATCATTTTTTGAAGGGAATATAACGCTTCGATCGATGATAAAATTAAAATTAGTGGCTTGTCACTATTGCTAATATTCGCATATTCAATTCGAATTCAGTGATTCAAAGAAAACCTAATTTCACGGATGTCTAAGATTACCAAAATGAATCCTCTGTACCCCGGTCCCATGAATAGCACACAGCGCCATCAAAGAGTCATCTGAATCACGAAACGTGAGCAACTCCTAATCGATTATGTCCAACATCGCGAACCCTGTCACGTTCGGATAAATGCCCGAGGGTTTCTCGCGTTTCCGGCAGAACTTACGACGAACCCTTGAAATATGAAATCCTCCACGCACGGCCTGGGCGTGTTTCGAGCCGTCTCGATAATTCACGAAATCGATTGCACGAGGGATGGAACGGGTTTAGGCCTTTTACGACCCCCCGGCCCGTATTTACGTTATAGCCTAGGAAATCTGCGTCTGGGGCTCGTGTGGTCGCCTCGCATCGACACACCGCGCCGGTGCACCGGAAACGGGCACAGGAGGACACGCTCGCTGCGTATCCGCGTCGTTATGGCCGCGCTTCCGACCGTTTGTCCTACGAGGACGTCCTCCGATCCCTTCGTGCACCGGCGTTTCCGTCTTCGACGTCGCGCGCCTCTTCGGGGATCGTAAAGCCGCGTTATCGCGCTGACGACGCTGCTCGTCGTATCGAGACGCCTCTGCAAACGGAAGACCGTTAAGAATACGGAGGATCGTAAAGAACGGACGATCTGTTTCGACTCTAGGCTGCTCGCGAAACCTAAGAGAAATCCTTTCGACGGGTATTTAACAATGCAATTATGTCCTCTTTTGCGAGCGAGCGATCTTTGCATTAGATTAAATTACAGTGTACAGAGGTGAGGGTAATTTCAGTGTACGATAATGGCAGTTACACATACGTGGTTTAATGAAAGTCAAGATTTACTTTGGCAACAACTGCGTGCTTTCAGTCATTGCAAAAGTGAGATACCGGTAACTAGTTATTTCGTTTCCTTTGATAATTCAAGTGCAGTATGTTTCTCGTTATAAATGAATTAAACATAAATGGATATAAATATTGCTTCGTGTGGATATAAAAGATATTAGAAAGCCACGAAAACAAAAGTGAAAATGAGAAAATTTAATGGAATAAACAATGCCTACAATATAAGGACTCGAAAAATGTCATAGACAATTTGCAATAATTGTAATCATATACTAAACACGTTACTGAACAATCATCAGTGTATCTATGGTACCACAGGTTTAATGACCCTAAACTATAAAGCTATAAAATCAAAATCAGGCCCATTAAGAACCCATTCGTCGAAGAATGAACAATCCACCAATGAATCTGCAATATTTTCAACGAAAAGGGTAAAGAGTAGTATTAAATAAAAATTAGAAAAAGCGAAAGGTCATTATCTCGAGGGGGTCGTGTCAAGCCTGGTAACGAGAGGTCCAATGAATCGTTTAGGGTTGTTTCAAGCTGTCTGTTCTCTGTATACATATCACTGTTTATCCACCCTCTCTCTCCATACAACCCTACTTAAATAATACACACAGTTACCACGTATGGTAACGATAAAACCTCTGCTACCACATAGTAGCACTCGCAAAACAGCAGAGGCGATAAAATCGCGGCGGCAAGGTCGCGATCGCAAACTCGTTGCCATTGTCGGAGCAGCAGGTGCCATTGGGCGAACGGCAACGTTATCGCGCATTCTCCGGCGCCGGGTTATGCCAGGGTTGCGCGTACCCCATTCAGAAGTGGTCGTGCGCCGTGTTCAAAGGGCCATTACGAAAATGACCATTAAAATAAATTACTCTCATCGTGGCCTACGTTAACGCCCGGCAACGCTGCCCAATACCTTGGAATACGTGACGCGGAAATAGTCAGCCGCGTACGAATCAATTTACGGAAATAATGGCATGGGAACAGAGGGGTCGACGCGCGAAATTTCGACCGCTAGAAACAGTGAACCGTGTGCACCTTTGTGCGCCGGAAAATGTTCATCCTCCGCCGGATTTTGGTCACACACCGGCCGATAGGAACCGAAATTTCGTGATGAATACGAGTCCGCGAGATCGTTCGACTGCAGTTATTTCGAGCTGTGCAGGCGGCTGCAGTCATATTTCAAGGAATTTCCAATGGATTATCGAGCAGTCGCGTTTCGAACGAACGGTGGTTGTTACTTGAAATATTTTCTCGTTCTTCGACTAACCCACTCGGAATTGCAATATCGACAACGTGCACGGAAAAAGTGTGAGCGCCATTGTACATACCAAGCATAGGACTTAGACGGAATACTCTGTGATTATTAGAGGAAACGTTGAACACCTGGATTCGTATGTATTATCCATTTTTCTTGAGTTCTGTCCGTTAATTTTTGGGAAGAAAGTAGGAGTTTTATATCGTGGATTAGGCGAGAAAGACTTAGAGGAAAGGCATAAGCGATATATCGGCAAGAAGACAGATGAAGGATGGTATCACCTGAGAATATACCCTCCAGAAGGATATATTTCCGCGATAAGAAGACAAAGATTATAGGACAAAAACACCTATACGTCCCCACCCTGACGTCTATCTATTCCATATGCGAGTCTACCGAGAAAAATGGTCCAGGCCGACGACCATTTCTCTTACGCCGCTGAACCCCGATTACGCTTGCAATCATCTGGACTTACACGGAATTACCCGAAGTGTAAACGAAGGAAGAGGGAAGATATTTTCGATATCCCCTCATTTTCTGTAAAACCTATCACTTTTAGCTATGCCAAAAGGATAATTTCCGCTTATGGACAAACAGAGTGGGAAAAAAATATCGACGTTTATCGAGGTATTTTTCTTCCTCCACCTGTTCCCACGTCGACCCCTTTATTTTAACGCTCGATATTACCGTTTTTAGAGGAGCGAACCGTGGCCGGAGCGTTTGACGGCGAATCGAGTGGCGGTACATCGAAATCCTTTTTCGACGCGATTCAGCAAATATTGACGCTCGCGAATTGAAATTTGCATGGACGGCGAAATTGGCAAAATATTTCTGCTCGTAAAAGAACGTTCGGCGACGCGCGGCCTGCCCCGTATAGCGAGAAATGGAAACCGGGCTATGACGAGAAGCGACGACGTCGTCGCTGTTTGCCCCCCGGGAATATCGTTCGTCGGTTGACGCAAAACTCCACTCTTAAATTTAATATTACGCGTTCGATCGACGCATCTCCGTTCATCTTTGTCTTTCATCCAGTTTCGCGCCAGGAGCGAATATTTCGCCTGAGCACTGTACCTGTGTCGATGGATCTTTGGACAAGCGTCCAATCCCTCTAGCTCCTATCCACCTTAATCTTTCTCGAATCCTTTTACAGTCATTTGGTCGATCAAGCCCATCTTCGGTAGGGAGACATGTCAGTTCATCGGCTTCCTCGAACAAAAGGTTTCGAATAATCGGAATATGAAATTTATCGATCAAACTTGACAGAAGGCTAGTTGGTAAAATTTGGTACGTCGCAAAGAATGATTAAAATGGTTTACTTACACACTGGGAACGCGGATAACCTTGACATTAAACCGCCATCCTCTCCAAAGTGCTTCAATCGATCAACCCCGTCGCCAGTAGCGAGGTATCGCAGTTGACTCACGGGCTGGTAGGAAGACAGGAGACTTGGAAAAATCTGATTCTCAACACGATCCGGTCGTTTTTCAGGGTCCGGTCGGGGAAGTGGGCGGCGTCAGGCTGCCGTTGCAGTCATTACATGGGTACAGATCTGTGTTCATGTACTCGGCGTCGACGAGTCCCGGGGGTGGAGGTGGTCAGAGTGGCGGAGGCGGAGGCGAAGTGACCCTCCGCCTCCGCGAACCCGAGGACATTCCCGAAGAAGTTCTTGCACGCCTCGAGGACACAGCCACCCTCTCCATCTCTCTTCAAGGCGACGCATTGCTGAGGCTGGGGGCGGCTGGCACGGGTAAGTCACCTATTTCTTTCTCCGGTCACCTGTTCTTTCGCCGTGTTAAATGAACAGTGCAGCCAGTCTCTGTAACCGGGTGCACTTCCGTCGCGAGTTTCCAGAAATTCACCCGGTCAGCGCTTCCTTTCGTTCCGTCTCGTTATCGTCGCCACGTCTATATAGCGCACCCTCGTTCAACGCTTTCACGCCTCGTGTTTTCTCCGGAGTCGAAGAGATTCGACGACCGTCCAGATATATCCGGACGTATTATTTTAATTGATAGCGTGATCGGAATATGCGTAATGCGGATAATAAATGTCAACCGATGATCGTAATCTGCATGAAATACGTGGGTGTAGATCGGTGCTTACGAGCAGCGGCTATTATAAACCTACGAGCGGGGGTGTGCATATGTATTATTGCCAAATCGTTTCGTTTAGACAAGAAAGACTCGCTATGCGGACAATCGTTATGAATATTAATAAGCACGTGGGTTGGTCGCACGAGAATCATGTCTGCTTTAATAACTCGACAGTTAGCTTATTTTTTAACGAGACTAGGGTATAAATTATTATCTATGAAAGAAAAAGAATAAAGAGAAGGAATGCGCGCATGGGTTCGTATAAAAGTGTTTGAATATGATGAGGTCGTCGTTGATGGAACTTAAAGATGGCGGTCGGAATCAAGACTCGCGTTACGAAAGATATACTTCTATCTCGCGTACATATATTGTTCATTTGAGAACGTTACTTAATCCTAATAATGCGAAGCGTATTCTCCGCGAAAAATATTTATGCGGAATTTATGCGTTCGATTTATTCAAACTTTATAATAGCTACGCGAGAGGCTCTCGTCGTTAGAATTTCAAGGCGGGCAAGGGTTAAGAAATTGGAGACAGTCGGTGGGGGTGTACAATCTGCACGATTGAGTCCTCGAATGGTAAACGAAGCAACGTTCTTTGCGCGCGATTAATCGTGGCGAAATTAAAAAAGTGTTACGTTGGTGAAAGTCGCGGGGCGACCGGTTCGACGATAAATAATTGGCTTATACGGTGCATAAATTTCGGCTGGGTCGCGGCCTTCGTGAAACTTACCCCAGAATTTATTATAATGGGAATCGTCCCCTCGTATTTTTGGGATCGCAATTAATTTTCTGGTTTTCGAAGCGCGCGCGTGTGGCCCCGGCCAGATTAGCCGGCGCATTTGCACGCGTGTGCGCGGCCTAATGCAGAATTATTTTACTGAAATACGCCGATCCCGGCCACGCATTACCGACGATACTTTTGTACGATGCATTTTTCGCTGATAAGCCGGCCATTCGTTTCGTTTTATCGGCACCGATGCCGGTGCGCTCGGTTGTCGCGAAATTTGTGACCTCGATTAGTTGCTGAATGATCGCGTTGCTTTCCGGTGTAAGTGGAGTTTAGTAGATATTAAATATTCAGTTAGAGCTTGAAAATTATATTCTATGAGAGAATCGGGATTTTATTTCGCATAGTAACCAAGCTAATTAAATTACAACGATAAGTTAATATTTTATACATTTCTAATTATTTATTAGCCTAATAGCAAAATTTAATTTCCGATTTAATGAACGAAATATTATTTTAGCAACGTAGTCCCGTTCGAAAGGAACTATATCGACACCCAGTAACGCGTTGCGAATATTAAACAGCGTACCAAGTATCCTATAAATATCGAAAATCGTAACGAGTTCCTAACGTCGTCGTAAAGTCTGCGCAACCCCGGACGGAAAGGCAAGCTCTCGGGAAAAATACACAGAGAATGGCGACTTTAGAAATCCAAATGAACGTCGTATCCGACGTTTCCCTTGCCGCAATCGCCGCAATCGATTGCATTAACGATTAACCCCGAAGGAAACGGAGGCGTAACCGCCGTGGGGTGTGCTTTCTCCGAAAGGCGGAACTTCCAGATTGCTTCAGTTTCGTGTATTTCCATTGAAACTAAACGTCTAGCTTTGTTGGCCCGGACGGAACGGCCGTCGCGCAGCTTGATCTCGATAAATCGTTTTAAGCAGCCATTGCAGCCGGGTCGTATAGCGTTTCGAAAGCTCTAGCTGGAAAATAAAAGTTTTCTTATTGCCCGGGCGTCAGCCATCCCGGGGTTCTCGAGCATCGTCGAACGACGGGGTTCGATCTGTTTATTTGAAGAAACTTTCCGACAGGGATCGTCTCGCCAACGACCAACTATTCGATATTTTTCGCCTTGCCGTTCGAGCATCTTAAGACTGGCTCCTCCGCGATTCCATTCGACTTGCTGCTCAACGCTGTTGCTCTGAATCGACGCATAAACTTTGGCCCAGGTCACGGTATCATTGCAGGTATCTCGTGTTCGGCTAACTGTATTTCTCGCAAATATATTTTATTCCACGTTTCCAGCTCGGTGTTGTAAGTAATAGGCTCACCCTCTGCTATGTTACATCACGAACACTGCAACTCGCATGGTGTGACTTTCGCGGGGTTGTAAGGCTGTTTACGCGGATGAAGCCTACTCTAAATTAATAAAACTAGGCCTGATTAGGGTTGTACTAAAGAGTTCCAATGCGTGACTGTCTCTCGCGCTGAGTCGATGATCGTCGTGGGTCTGTCTTGACTGTCTGATCGTGATGCTTGTCTCGTCTACTTGGGATTTTTAGGAGAACCCTCTCGTGACAGCTGTCTAGGTGGTTTTATAAATTTTGTATGACTACTGACTGGTTGGTGTGAAATGTAAGTGGTGGATGTATGTCTTCCTGTCGGTTGTGAATAATACTGGGTGTGTGTGTTAGCTTCTACGTCTTTCCATGGTGGTGGATGTTTAAATAAGTTGGGTAACAAGTCACCCTATCGTCTTATAGGTGATTTATTGATCCGTGCTAAGGTTCATCCAAGTGGTGACTAGGTGATAAGGAGTGTATACGAATCAAGGGACGCTGGTCCTGGGGCCGCAACATGCTATATTCTCTCGTCTCCTACTTTTATAAATTCTCCGATTCCCTCGTATCGAACTACGAACTCGCTTTTATAATCCAAAAGGGGTTTTCCTTCTTTCGCACCCCGGTCTTAAGTACTCTTGCGACTCCAACTCTGGAAACTCAGTGACTGGCGATAAACATTCGCAGGGAATTCGTGCGCTGGCAATTAAGTCGGATAACTTTTATCCAATTCCTCTAAACAACTTCTAAATCCGTGCCGCCATCCGGTCCCAAGGTCTCATTAAACCATCTGGAAGCAGGCATTCGTTCGTTCCCCGTATTTTTCCGGGAAACAGCGAACAAAAGCGGGAATTCTAGCAAAACGAAAGCCCCGAGAGCAACAGAGGAACCGCGTTGGTCGGGAGCCGGCGAAACGGATTAAAACTTTTATCAGGGCTTTCAAAGGCAGCTGGTCCACGGGACAGAGGGTGCCCCGTGGCTCTGCCGAAAAGAGGATTCGTGGAACGATCGAACGTTAACTTCCGGACGATTTGTCTGAGCCTGCCGCGGTGGCTGCTGCTGCCTCTCGCGCATGCCGCGATAAATCCCGGATTTTCATAAGTTTTCTCTCCCGTTCTCCTTTCCTCTCCTTCTCCGTCCCTTCGTGACCCCTGTTCCGTCACGAAGGGGGGTCGGAGCCTTCGAAAGCCTCCTCGCCTGTCTCGCGAATCGCGACTCCCTTCTCCTCCGTGTCTCGTATTCTAAGCGTTCGCCAGAGCGATCGAACCCGAGATATATGCCCCCGTTTCTCCTTATTTTTTCCTCTCCACCTCCTTCTCTCACTCGCAGAAACGCGACTGGAAAAGAAATAGCGCGAGAAGGGAGGAGATTTATCGAAGTTGCGGCTTGTTACCGGGGCTTTACGCTTCCGAAGGTGGGTACCGCTCGAGAGCCGCGATAAAGGTGCTAGCAATTGATTAAGAGGGTCGTTTGTGCCAAGGAAATGCCACTTCAAACGCCACCCAGCCCGATCTTAGCCGTTTTCCAGGCCTCTTCTGCTCCACGGCTCTCGGATTCTTTTGTGCCACCCAGCCTCGCGTCAAAACTTCCGCGGTAATCCGCTCGGCGCTCGCCTGCAAATCGCGGATCTGCCGTTTTATGTTGGTAATCTGCTCGCGTTTTACCTCGTTCTTTGTGCAAACCTAGTCCCTCTCGCTCCTGCACGCGCTACGTTAACCGAGTGCAAATTGCAATTGGAATTCGGGGATTTGGAAGTTCGAGTGGTTACGGGGTTAGGGTTGTTTCTTCCTAGTTTTAGGGCGTAATCGCGGAATACGCGATCTTCGAAGGATCGTGTGTCTAAAAGTATTTTAAACGTAATATCTTAACTAAAATAATTGCAGAACTAACACGCGAATTTGTCCAATTATGGGGCCCCCTTTTTGGAAACATCTTTGATTATATTTAAAATAGGATGTATTATAGGTAAGGTGAAAAGTAAATTCGAGAAATTTACTTTGGAGAAAAAGTAGAATTCGAGGAAAGAAAAAGAGTAAATTCCGTCGTAGTAGTTTCGACCAGTCTTTGTCGGACGCCGCGCTGCAGTGAAGGAACCCTGTATATGGTCAGCCGTCGCGAGGCAAAAGAAGAAACGAAGTGGGGCGTGGAGGAGCGTCGTTTGGTAAAATCAACATTTCCTTACGTTCTCTCCCGTAAATCGAAAGTTCGAAATAGGACAGACAATTTCACGGGTATTACACGCGAAAGCTTCACGCAATTCGCAACCCCCTGTGCAATTTAGCGCTAGTTTATTTTCGAGAATCGAAATTTTCACGCGTGTCTAGAAATCAATGTGATCGATCGTGTTCCGACAGGGATAACAGTGCGTTTCCGTAAACCCGCCGGAAGAACGATGAGAACGCAACTAAATACACACGCGAATACGCTGCGGTCGGGGCGATTACATCTCCCAAATTAATTTCATTAACGTTTGAACAGCAAGGTAAATACTGAAATATATTTCAATCAGGCCGTTACGCGCCATAATTACGCGAATTCATTAGTCGCGTATTATTTTAAACATTTATAACAAGCTGGAAAGTAATTGATGGGTGTTCTGCATCGATTATTATGTAGCTGATTGAACGTTGTTATCCGCCATGCGATCGTGATTTCGTGGTTATCGATCAGCCAAGATTTCCCGATACGTCTGCGTTCATTAATTATCCTTTTTTCCTGGCGAGATTTTGTATCGTTCGCGTTCCTTTTCAGAAATTTCGAAGAGTGATAAAATTCGCTCGGCTAAATGATCCATCATTCGCGTAACTTTATCTTTTTCCAAATTCGACTGTGAATCGTAAATAGAATTTTTAACGTTTCTAAAATTCGAAACGTTTTTCGTTCTCGATTACGTTGTTTCGTTACCTTTAACAATTAACTATCAATTTCCTCGGCTCAGTGACGTAGAAGAATCCACAGTGGTTCGTTCTCCCAATATCGTACAATCCTTCAACACGGAAAAGGCTCTCTCTGATCTCCCTTGAACAGATCTGCAGCACACAGACCTCGCGCAGTCGAACTCGAACCGAAAATGTTATTTACAGCTTGCGATGATGTATCCAGGATATCCTGGAATATCATCGTCAATTCCATCTCGAACTTTATCCACGTTTCCGTCGATCCCTCCAATCACCGATACCGGCAAACACCGACAAACACCGACACGCTTGCCACCGGAAACACAGCTGCGAACCGCGTGTAACGCTTGGCATCGCCATAAACCGGCGTGGAATGGGAGCAGGCGAAATAAAGGAATACTCTGTCCGGGATACTCGTCGCGCAGGGCAATAAGTCTGAAATATGCCAGCGTTTTATTCTCGCCGCGCGAATACCTGCGAGAAAGAGCGGCTATGGCCGAGAAAAAGAGCGGTGCGCCGCGAAACTGCATGGCGGCCGGGGGCGCACGGGGGTGGATTTCGCGTCGGGGAAAAAATGTCTGCGGTGCGCGCGGTTTACATGGCGAACACGGGGAGAGGGGCGTGCACGCGCAAACAATTGCCGCGGAGCATGCGCCGCGTGAATACGAGCGTGAGACGTGCGAGAGGGTGAAAAGGGTGCAGGGGGTCGCGCAAGGGTGCATACACGTACGCGGCGGGACACGCTGTGCCAGCGGAGAAAAATCGAGGGTAGGGGTTGTGTACACGCGAGACTCGGCCGGAAAAGTTTGCGGCCAGAGCAATTCTCGTTATAACTTCGGCCCTGCGGAAACTTAAACTGCTGCCGGCCGAACACGCGCAACTTTCCGCCGTTTTCCTGCTCGGGACAATCGTCCCGCCTCTGCTCCCTGTCCTCTCGCTAGCGTGGATGGCGTGCAGGCGAGAGAACGATCCCCGCTGCTCCTTTCTTTCTTCTTTCTACTTTCTTCCTTGCGTAAGATCTTATGCGTGAAAGGACTCGATTCAAAAATCGCGAATTTCGTATATCCAATCATTTCGACAACCTCCAGTAATTCCCGTGTCCTCTACTCCCCCCTTCCTCTAGTTAGGGGAACTTGTCATGGAGGAAAATGAACTTTTCTGGTAATAATTCGCAAAGAAATAATTATTTTAATTTAATTTTTCTCCGTGAGATTGTTCGTGTATAACATCATGATCGCCATTTGTTGCGTTGTTGAAGCTGACGAAGTTAATCGACGCGAGTTGCTGGAAAAAGTGTAACATACTCTGGAGATACTGGTATCAGTTTATCCTGTTTGTTTCATCGTCTATGGAAGATTATGCGGAAATGATCTGGGGAGATAGATCTGTAGGATCATCGGTAAGTGGATATAAAGGACGGAAATTCACACGTGCTCGAATTTGAGTCAACTCGGTGTATATTTCTTCGGTGTGAACGTCGTCTACGACCGAGAGTTGCCGAATGTTTGCGTTCGGCGACGACCGACGAGGAAAGTCGAAATTTAACGAATCAGTCTCCTGCCATCCTCCGTCGATCGCTTACGTCCCTTTGCTTCGTTCTCCTGGACACCTCGTCACAAATATTCCACGTAGCCCGAGGTATGTACTCGTAAGGAATTTTACTCGTAGGATAATAGCGTAGGAGCGTAGTACGTCTTTCTTTAACGCGATCGTAGAAACAGTTAGATCAGTCATACTCTAAGTACGTCGATCACGCGATAGCTATATAACCGTAAAAAGTGTCACGTGGCGTAGCATCAAGAGCGAAGAGGACTGATCCAGAGCAAATATTACGTAGCTGTAAGTCATTCGCGTAGATACAGAATTAGTTTTAAGTATTTAATATAAGATAACAGAATAACGGCGTAATTTATTCTATTACTGCGTTAGAATATTCTAGAAATAACCTAAAAGCGACGCGCGTGCGAAACCGCGTGCAAGATGGCGTCGGGTATCGCGAGTAGAGTACCGTTGGGGTTGGCAAGATGGCTACCGATAGGAATGCGGATGTTATTCCTCGTGACGTCACGTTTTCGAGCACGGTCGTACTAGGTAGCACGAAGTTTTTCGTTTATAAACAGACTCGTATCGCAAGGTATATAATAGCGAGAATAAACGGGACACGTCGAGGCTAGGCGAGGGGAAAAACACGGACGTAAACGTAGCGTTAGCGCGAGCTATTTAACGTAAGACAAAAACAGTGTCGCCGTATCCTGTTTTCGTGCAACGCGAGAAATATAGATTTCGAAACCGTCGACAGGTCGAGTCAGGTTCGATGAACCGAATATCCCCTTACCTCTGCGCTGTCTCCAGCGTAAACTCCTTAGCTCCGCGCGTGTTTATGTCTTTCTATCTATGTTCTTCTGAATACGTCGTTACAGATCTACGATAACGGGTCTCCTAGGCCTATCCTTTGTTCCGCAACGGAACTTGAAAATATTAAATCCTAAACACTGTGGATGATGTTGAACGGCTAGTCGATGAGGTGATGTATGAGGTAGCTTTAGTACTCGTGGAAGGGTAGTGATGGTCAGTGATGTATGTTACTTTTTATAAATTATCGGAAGACTGCGAGTATACATATAGGTGTTTATCAAAGTCTTAGAAATAGAAGTGACACGCTATCTCCTTCGCTTCGTGATTATTACCCTTAATTATACACGGTCCCTGGTCATTTAGTTCTTCAAACGATCAGCCGAACGATCCAAACCACGAAACACTCCCACGCTATAATAAACACAAACGAACGAATAGAAAATAAAATTTGCAGCGGTGTAGACAACTTTTCAACCTCCTTAAAACGCGTTTTCTTCGACCAACTATTGTAATAAAAACTTCGATAATCCGAAAAGTGGACGAAACTCGAACACCCTCCTAACCCATATCGCGTACGCGTTCAGGATTTTCCGTCGTTATCCAAAAAGGAAAACTTTCAAGCTTTTCCCTCCGGTTCATCGACGCACACCCCGAGGAATAGGTTTCTACGCGGAAAACCAGGTTAACTTTCGAAATCGATACACTCTCCCGCAAAGAATCCGCACCGGCGATAAAACAAGCGAATTCATAGAAGGTAGCGGCCATAGAGATGGCATTAAAAGACCCGGAGCGCGATCGTCGTTATTCCCTGCCGGCTTATCTGAAATTTCGAGCCGGGTCCCGCTATCGTATCTCTCTCTTTCCCCTTATCTCCGGCCAGATAACCATTAATAGGTCGGAAACCGGCGGGAACCTCGCGCTTTTTCTTCGAACTGTAATCACCGATCGAATCTTAATCCCGTATACGTTACGTTGGTGTGCGGGTGTGCGTTCGCACGAGTCCCAGCACGATTCCTGGAGACGCTCTGGGAGGCCGGGTTCCGTTATCCCGGCATCACGTATTTAAGAGGGAGCCGAGGGACGCATAGCCTCGTGCACGAAACGAAATTTCCACCCCCACGGTGTTCGTGCCGGCTGCACGTGTTCCTCGGCTATCGGGCCAGGAAACCAAGCAACGAGTCCGGGGAAGATTTAACAGCGAACGCGCGAGAGAAAGCACGCCTCTCGCCTCGTTAAAGCTATTCACAGATGTCGCGCGAGCTGGTCGCCATTGATTCGAAATAAATTCTGTAGAGCCGAGTGGTCCAGCTTTTCTCGCTTCTTTCCCAATGGTCTTCGATTCGGATCTTTGCTTCCTCAGATAGCCGGGTTCTTTGTCTTGGGCTTTGCTTCAGCTTCCATTCCAGTTGGCTTTCTTTCGAGTTTAATTGGGTAGTTCGAACGGTACCGAATTCGACGACTTTTGATTTTTCGTTTTGTCGATGAAAGATGTAGAGTTTTAGATAACTATTAGTTACCCCCGATCCTTTTCTTCTCGTAGACTACTGGGCAATATGTGATCAAGTTACGAGCTACTTTGTTGGTTGTACTTTGCTGGTTCATTGTGAGGTACCCTGTAAAATAATTTTTTAAATTTAACCCTTTGCACTCGACCATTTTTTGGCTAGAGAAGAGTAGAAATTCAAAGATTCTTTACTAAAAAACTGACGATACTTTTTTCAGCAGTAAATACAGAATTGTATAATAGAATTGTAAAATTATTAGATTTCGATACCTCGCACACTGTTACATTACAGTAAATTTGATATATTGATATCGATCTTTCAAATTTTATGAAATGGTGACCGAAGATCACCTCTCGAGTGCAAAGGGTTAATTTAGTTTGTGACAATTCACGTATTATCTGATAGTGTTCAATCTATTACTCGTGCAGCAGGTTGAGAGCCACTGATTTGATCGTTAAGATTGTCAATAATTAATATTGTAATGTAGCTCTATGATAATAGTATACTGGAATATATTGAAAAATATTTTATTTGTTATTAAAAGTTGCATTTTTCTTGTATTCATTCTGCCAAATGAGTTTTCACCCTTATGAAAAATGGATATGAATCATTTTTCCTGAAACCTGTTATTCATCCAGGATTTTTCAATCATATTGCAATGGCCATTCGACACGTTTAATCCTCAAAATCGGGCTCTTCTTCTCCTCGAACCCCAATTCTCCCTCGCTCTCTTTTCTCTCGTCATCCCTTAACACGCCTAGAGTACCGCAGTCGATAAATACTGTGGAACAAAAATTCCGAGCGAAACGAGCATCGACGATACCGTCGCGCTTGTGTGAAATAAAACAGGGGGCCAGTGGATTTTGTCGGTGGACGTCGGAAGAAAACAGAAACGCCGGTTGCACCCTGAAAAGTTATCGCGATACCCGACTGCGTGGCAAACGGCACAGCTTTCCCGCCACGGACGAGGTCGCGTAAATTATGAACGCTGTTTGACTTCGTGCCAGTTACACCCCATAACCGGTGACCAACCCTGACTGCTGCGTACGCGAGGGGATAAATTTTCATAGAACGAAGCATGCCTCGCGAGATCGCGAGCCATCGTGCACTCCACTGGCGTGCTTTTTCCTGCCAGACCTGTGTCTCTCTGCCAAGTTCCTGTGCCCCTTTCGATCCTCGCGCGAGTCACTCGAGCGTCCGGTTTTGCAGGCCCTTCCGGTCTTTTGCTCGCGCCATTTTTCCTGGATCAGTGAACGATGTATTCCGCCTGTAGATCGGTTTGGGAAAGAACGTTCGTGTGTCGGGAATCGTGACAGTTCTAGGATACCGGTGTTTACGGGGGTGGGTATTTCGACCTCGATGAGAGGGTGTTACTCGTAGTCTATGGTGTCTGTGAACGAGATTAAATTCTTTCGTTGTTCTCTGAGAACGTGTTCGTGGGATAGGTGATTTGGAATATGAGAAGCTAGATATGATTCTTTGAGATTTCGTCATCGAGATTTGCAAATGAGGGTAGAGGTCAGAATGCTCCATTTTCCGAATTATTTTTAACTTTAATGTCAGTTTATTCGGTTGGTGCTTAATTTGTTATGTTTAAAATAAATTTAGGATTGCTATCTCGTGGAGTTAATCTATTTGGCAAATGACCGATTCAAATGTAAATTAGTCGAGGTACTCTCGCGAGGATCATGTTCGTGTTGGTATAGTTTCGATTTTAGGTAAAATATGTGAAAAATTTGTGGATGAAAAAAGCTCGTTTAAAAGCACCGAAATTATAACTCTGGCATTCAATCGTACGTTTTAGGGTACATTGCCATCAATTCCGTTCGAGCGTCTAGGCGTAGTATAAAATAGGGTCGTAATTAAATCATCGAGTCAGCTAGTGGATTGTTGAAAATTTGCCAGAATCGGTGCCAAAGCACGGAGAATGGCAAAACAACGAAATCGGGAAGCAAAGAAGAACATATGATACTACTCTCCTGAACCGAAATCAGCTGCCTTTGTCGTCGCCCGAGCACGAAAGACGAGTGATTTATGGATTGTTACTAAACGATAGAATCGTTTCTGCTATAACTGTGAAATAAATTTCAATCTGTATTTACGTTTCGTGAAACGTATATAATTTCCTCCAATTCTTTTGGTAGATCTCTTCCCTGGAATCAGATGTCTCATTAAAATTCTGGTCAGACCTCACTCTGATAGGAGGACCAAATTGGTGTCACAATTTCGGTATAGTTTCCTACTTTGTCCGCGAATGTCCCCAGAAAGTTTCATTTTCTATTACCTAAATATATATTCTAATTTGGAGTACATGAAATACGCTCTGAAACACCTTCGATCCTCTTACGTAACTCGATGAACCGGTACCATTAGAGTCCACTGAAAAAGTCCAGCTGCCCACGCGATCGAGTTCCGACTGCTCGAAAATTAAACAGCACCGGGCACTTGTCTGAAAAGGAGCTTACCACCCACGTCCGTCAACGCCTCCGTGAGGCCGAAAGGGCTCGAGGGACCTACCCTTGGACTCCGACGTGTCTTCGCGCGACAAATTACGAAATCTCTCGGCTACAGACGTTTACTGGCAAACAATGCACCGCGGTTCTGTTTCTAATTCCACGCGGCACGAAAAGACGCCGCGCAGTTCCGCGCTCGTTCGAGATTTATCGCGTAATAAATCGCGCCTCGGCCGGGAACGACTTTACATGAAATTACAGCCGCATAGAACGCCCGTTGTCCGGCTATTGTTCGCGATGCATGGACGCCTCGAATACCTCGGCCCGATCATGAACCGTGCACCCGTGGTCGCCGCGATTTCCCTCTCGGGAGAACCACTTTCCCGCTGACTAAATTTACCAATGGATGCTTCCGGATTACTTTTTATTCTCATCGTCGCGAGAACTCCTGGTCTACATTGTCTCAGCTATTAAACGTTCAAAATAGATGTCCGTGGATAGTCGGTCAGCCATTTTTGTGGCTCCGAACGTTCGTGTATGGCTCGGACCTAGACGCATAGCTTCCATTTTGAACTCTGGCCTAACTTTTCTTCCAGAAAACTTCATTTGTTTCGAAATTTTTTGATGAAATTTCCTCGCTTGAAGAATTAGGTGTATTCTCATATTCTCGTACTCGTCCTCGATTTGTTTTACTATTTAGTGTCAATTTATTTTATTATAATAGTGCAATTCTGAATTGTTCTTTCAAGTCAGGAATTGTTTGACGAGACAGTGAATCGTTTTATAATTGCTATTTAAAACGGCGATATATCGCGAGCTGACGGTTTCAAGACTTGTCAGCGATTCTCGGAACGGAGGAGAAATTTATTTTTCTCATATTTATCATCCTGCAAACACGCGTAACCTAGTGACGGCAGAAAAGTAGGCTATTTGTATTCCCGTTAAACCGACGTGGAATTTTACGCGCTGAAAATTACTGTCATTTGTTAAGCCTAAGCAAATATGTCAACACGGAGTTAGACTTCTTCCTGCTCCGCTGACGTCAATCCCATGTTACAAGTACGGGATTTTTCGGATAGTTGACGTAAAGGTACGCCCACAAGGCGCGATTTAAATGCGTCGGGATTGAGACCGCGTGAAAAAATAGCTACTCACGCGCCAGCCATGAGTCACTCGCGAATCAGATAGAACCTGATATATTTTGTAAACTATTAATGAAGGTAGAGCCTGTCTAGCGAATAGACAGGAGAATCTCGCAGTTCCCCGTTTATTTCCCTCGATAAACATTGGTTCAAATATTTATTGAGACTCCAAGTGCTTCTTTCTTCTGCTCTCGAGTCATAACGCACGTATCGGATCAGCTTAGATCGACTCTGGTGTGATGAACAAATTTCAAAAATTAATATTTGTGGAGGTCCCCTATATAGGGGTTGTGATAAAAGTCTTGCGGTTCCTACGGTGCTGCCGGTTGATATCCTGATGGTAGTCTTTAGTATGATAGGTAGCAGGGGGGTTTGGATAATACAGAATGGTATATACTTGTAACCGGATTCGTTAACCACTCTGTTGTTACCAAATTTTCTTAAGACTATGAGGATCCTTCCCTCATGGGGGTTACTTTGAGATATGTCTTTGTAGTCGCTATGTTCTACCAATTATTGGTATCCTGATGACTGTATTACTATGATTGGTAGCAGGTAGAAGAACGCGAGAAAGGGTTGCATTTCATCCTGAGCCTACTAGTGAATTCGTCAGTAAGCTTTTCTAGTAAGCCCTGTCTTAAATAGGCGATACTTAGGTATACCATGCATAGGAATTTCTATTTATGGGAGTCGAGGATTCACCGAGGAACCTCGATCCTCCATTTTTATCTAGCGATGAGGTTGCGAATGTTGGTCCCTACGTATTAATCTCCTTTGCAAAATTTTTATAGAGAATTTTAACGATGTTACAAGTGTTTTCTCTAAAACCTCGATAAACTCCGATACCACTTGCACTCTACATAAATTACGATATGCAAATCTTCCTTCACGAAGTCTCGGCATAAATCTCGGAAGCGCGTGCGTAGATTCGCAAAGTAGATCGCGAGGTTTAAAAATCAGCGGAGGGGGAGCAAAAACGACGCGAAATTAGCTGGAAACGTTCCTCCCGACATTGCAGCATAAATTAAAGTTCATACACACTGGCGGACCCGTGTTTTCCTGCCCCTTCGAACTGTTTCGCGTTCAGGCAAATTCTTTCCCTCTTGGACCCGCGCCGAATTCCGCGCGGCCGGCAGATTAATCCGAAAATAACGAGCTGCATGAAAAGACTCGCTCTCACAGGCCGCGGAAGCTGCTCGTCCCTTTTTCCTTCGTCAGTGCATGGTCCAACGCGAAGCCGTGAGTAGTTCAAAGGAATCGAACGGGAACCGCGGAGCAGCATGGCGCGCCGTTAATTACGTTGAAACAAAATGCGCGTGGCTCGCGAATTATTGATTTCACCGTTGTTCCGTGTCGCCACTTCCGTGCTCGCCAATTGCTACTATATCCTGACTAGAGGCGCGGGAATGCTTGAAAAACAGAACCGAACCGAACCGAGTACTCGCCTCGAATGCGCGAATTCATCCGAGTGCTCGGTTTTTGCATTCAGCACGGAATAATCGAGTAACTCGAATGGAACCGAGTGTGCTTGAAAGAAAGCGATCCATAGATCAATAGACGCGCCGCAATCACGAGCGAAGCGACTGCCGTATCGTGTCGGCTGGGTTATTTATGCGTTACTATGTGCCATTTCGTTGGGTCGCTCGATTTATTCCAGTTGCCCGATTATTCCGGCCCTGAGCTAAGTTAGAGTCCTCGGATCGGATCGGATCGGATCGCGCGGTGCGATACCTGTTCGCTTGCAGAGATCGTACCCTGAAGGATCGTAGATTCGACGTGGTTTGTAGTCCCGTCGCGATTCCTCTGGGTAGCTGTTTGCTCCAAGTGTTTCATGGAGCAAGCATTCATACGAGGAAGAGCCAGGTAGAGATCCGTAGAGCAGAAGCTTGGAATGATTTTAAGTGGGTCGAACGAGTTTGAAGCAGTGTAGCTGATAGGTAATCACGACGATTGGTAGCGACGGTAGCGAAGTGACTGTACGTTTGTCCCCTTTTTCTGTTTGCCATACCTGGTCGCTCGGTTAAAACGCAAAGGACGTTACGTTCAGGAGTGGATAGGCTACTTGCGAGGAGCAGCACGAGGTCAGACGGTATGGTGTATCCAGGTTGTAAAGTAGGAGGTCATGAATGACGTCAGCAATATCATCGAGCGTTGAATTGATTTTACACGTGGTACACGGAACACGTCGAATCTTTGCTCGTAATTATAGCCGGTGTTTATATCCGGCTTTATTGCGTCACGAAATAAATCCCCGCGATGGGAACTATGCGCGGTTCGATGCTACAGGATAATCTTTCCGACACGAAGCTCCGACCACACCACTAACGTGTAACGTCATACGTTACAACATTTTCATCGACACAAATTGGCCCATCTGTATCTAAATTACCGATATCGTACCGAATTAACATATACCGATATCTAAATTAGCACGAAATTAGCCCTCAAACCTCATACATCATTTCAGGTCTGTGACACACTGCGTTACAACCACATAATTTCCATCGCACCATCGAGACTGATTACCATACATCATAAAACGTCAACACACTAACGCACAATGGTATCCAAATCACTGCAACGGTGCATCCTATACCGTTCACAGGTCTCGCTTGCTTTACGTCTTTTTATTATTTTTAACACGTCAACACACGAATACTCGTCCAATTTCCATTTCGTTTAACCTATTTCTCGCTGTGATTCATTGCCGCTCTGAATCATTATTTTTCCACCGACGTTATTACTAATTGTTATAATTGGCAGCGGGCAACTTCGAAAGTCACCGTTTAATTTTACCTCGCAAACGCAACACGTGAAATAAGAAATTACGTTATTTACAGTCTCACTCGACGAAAATAAAAATTCTGCTGCAGCGTCTCCGTTTCCCAAATAGACACCCATGTTGTATGCAGTCATAGTACCGTATTGCACGCGTTTCCAAACACCATCAAACCTGCAGTCCCTCCCCTACAGTCACATTGCTTCTTTGCAGGGAAAAAAGAGAGGAACAAAATAAAATAAAATAAAATGAAATAGGAATCTGCCATCACGTGTTCCCAAACACCACCGCACCCCCTCGCGCGCAACGTGAAACACGGGTGCAGGCGAGCGAAAGACGCGCGAACGGCCCTGGAAAGGGGTACCAGGTCCACTGAAACGTCCCGTATTTACCGTGTGTGCACGACGGCGTCCCAGGGGACCGGTTTCGGGACCAGTCACGACCCGGGGGTGGGTCGGTGTAATCGGCAGCGAGCGCGTAGGCGCGCGTCGACCGCGGCCACACATGCCGCCCGCATGCCTACCGGCTAAAACAGATGAGCCGCACGCGATACATATTTTCCCCGGGTTTACCGCGATATTGCGAGCCACGGAGGATACCGATACTCACCTTTGGGACGCGCGTACCTGGCCGCGTGCGCGATCGCAGGATCCACGCGATAGCGGATAATGGAGGCGGGGTGGCCGATCGATTTCGAACGAGGATCGCTTATGAGGTCGCGTTTCGTGCCGCTTATGATGTCGCTTAACGCGTCCTGCGTCACTGTGTGGAGTCTCGTGTGCCTTACCCTGGCGCTCGCTGGAATTTTCATGCATGTGGACAAAGAGGGTGAAATGGTTGGATATTGCGGCCGGGGGTGGAACGGGGTATTAATTGTTTGGTAGAGAGGTTTTTGCGCTGATAGCCAAATTTCGGGTTATCTGCAACCGTGTACGCGCGCGTCGGGCGGATCGCGTATTTCTCAATGAAATTATGTCAAATTTAAAATACTCGTGGAGTGGGTATTTTAATTTACTTAAGCGTGGAATGCGTTTGGAAATATATTTTGTCTTGGCGACTATGCTATTGCATCGAGTAGAGGCATATGGCAGCATACGCGTATTAGGGATCTTCGAAGAAATATTTAATTGGGAAAATTATTGTAGATTTACGTATGTGTCAAAGATAGAACGAGAGGGAGAGAAAGCTGTCGAACTTTCGGTGCTACTTGTAGCACACGCTACAGTAGCGTTTTAGCAAGGAGCTTACGTTATAGTCCTCGAGATAGCCTCAAGATGGATGGATCGGTTCGCAAGTTTGCACTCTAACCATAGGCTTGTTTTCAATTTTCTCGCGAATGTAACCAACCTGGAAAATCTTGAAAGCACCTCACATTTTCAACGGTGATTCCCCACTGGAACATTTGACTGTTAAGTGCTCGGGAATCTTTGAAATTAGCAAATCAAAGGCTGGAAAGTCACGACGAGCCCGGAAGGGGTGCACAGGGGGCTTTAAAGGTGATTTTTAGGTCCGTGGCGCCGGAGATGATAGCAATCTTGCGATTATTGGATCCATTTACGGCGTGAAAGGCCCTCGTACAGAGCCTTGCAGCCCTGTCGCCTGGTCTCATAGACGTGAAACCGAGCGCAGATCATCGTATCAATCGAACGTTAATTACATGTAATCCTTGATCTGCTTAGGTCGATGATTCCAAACAACATCGGCAGCGGGGCGCGTGCTTCCGTATAAGATCGAATCTGCCTATCGATCAAACGCGTGGACCGGATTAATCGTGTGATCAAAGTTCCCTCGATGGAGCGTCCCCTGAAATATTGTATATTTTCCATGCTTATAACACAGCGTGCACGGTAAATATTTAATTGCGTTACGCGTGATACATAATACCGCGGTCCTCCATGCTCGATCGAAATTCCATTTTTCGGGTGAAAACGCAGGTTATCGAAATTGGGATTTAATGGGGGAATTTGGAAAAAAATATTAATGGGGGCAGTTAATCGTGGCAATTATGCTTGACGTTTCTACCAGGCTCATAGTGACCATTAACATAGCAACCATTAAGCAGAGTAGCAATGGTTTAATCTACGGGAACAGCTATTAGTTACTGCACCCAATAGAGTATGTTACGAGCTCTGACAGTGTGACTGTTCCACACCACGGGGCTGCCAAATAGTCATACCACGTGTGCAAACCATAAACCATCTTATGTGTTCGAGAAAGTCATAAATCCAGGAAGAACCTTCTTTAAGCAATTTATCCGAGATGCACGATTTTCCTTCAGTGTCCTTCGTTTAAAAATATGCAATTTGGGTTCATCTGAAACACCTATAACTTGGCTTAAAGGAATCTATCGGTGATACTCGTTAGGTCTATCAGGTCTATCATATTCATTCCCTCCATTCGTCCTCAAAAATCGAAAGCCCAAGCTTAGGTTTATTCCTTTATTACCAGTGTCCCACGACTCGTAGACATTTCGGCCCTCCAAAATACAATTCATGCTAATCCTTGATAAAATATTGAAAATCCTTAATAGACGTAAAGACGATTATTCCGAATGCAGGGATCGCTCGTGAAAAGTTGATCGCGTAGATTTAGGTTTTCAACGAGTCGCTGAAACGACAGGAATATCCCCAAAAATCGTCCGAAGGACCATCAGCAGTCGTTCTGTATAGTCGTGGTGCTGTTCTCGCTGATAACGACCTCGAGGGTTCCTCTTACACGTATTGCACGAAACAGCATCTAAATTACTGGGAAGAATACTAAGGAAAAGTTGGAAAAATATCACGAGAAATATTTAAAAAATACCCCACCACTCTAAAGCCAGGTTCCTTCTCTTAACCACGAAAGCTCTTCCACAAAAATTTCCTGGACATCCGGGCTCGTCTCTCCAAACATCGTTACCATCATCCCATGGACGCGATTTAAAGCCAACGGGGTTCGGAATTGGTGGAAAAGCCAGCGCGGAGGGTATCGACAGGGCGGAAACGGCCTCGCGCGCGATACCCAAGCAACGCTACCGGAAGCCAGGGGGCGACGGTCGGAATCTTCTGGCCCCGGCTTCGAAAGCACTCGAATATTTCAGCCGGTGCCGCGGCTAAACTCGTTCCGCGTTACGACGTAATGGACGCATTCAGCTAAAAGCGTGATTTCGCCGGTCAACGGAAAGTTATAGTCCGTAATTGAAGGTACGGTAACAAGAGTTACAGGGGTATAAGAGAGGGCGAGGGCGGGCTCGGGAGGGAGGGGGCGGTTGGCAGCCTCGGGAGCGTTTACGAAAACTACGGCCGCGTAATTCTCGGCGAAGAGTGGCGGCCAGGCGAAGCAAGTGGCAGGGTTTAAATTCGAATTAGCCTACAGGCGAGAGATCCCGCTGGCCCCTGGACAAAGCTAGCCACGGTATTAAGCCATTAGACCGTAACGAGAGTTGATTAAGTGTGCGGACCGGAGGCCGGCCACGACACGCAAAAAGTAGAAACTGCGTGAGGCTCGGGACACGACGGGAATGCGAATCGGGGGGAAAAAATTGAGCTGGTCGGCACGCTGGCACGGACGTTTTTCCGACCACTCTGAAGCACGCGGTATTAATCGGGTACGCGATAAAATCGACCATGTCACCGACGTTTCTTCCTGTGTAATCGATTTCGGCTACGTCGTTCGCCCGCGTCCCGATGCGTCCGCTTTTTCCATCGCCGCGTGTCCCGGCCTGCTTTCACCTCCTCTCCGGGAAATAACGTTCGAGATTTTCGACAGTGTTTTGTATTTCGCGCTAAGAGGATTACCGGGATTTCGCCTAGCCGAAGAATTGGATGTTCCTTTGGGCTGCTTCATTTGTAACTGTTTTTAAATCGGATGGATTCTATGCTACTCTTCCATTCGGTTTTACTGCCATTTAGAAGTATTTCTTTACCACTTTTTTCCTCCTTTCGACTCGATTAATTTGTAATTGTTGGTAGGTTGCGTACGCGAGATAGCGTACTCAGTTGGTCTTTGGCAGGGTTTGTTTCAAAATGGCGTGTAAGGTAGTTTAATCTATTGTAAATGAATAATAAATTTGATGTTCTTCTAATCGTGATGACAGTACTTTGTCGCTTGTCACGTTGTAGGTAACAAGACGGAAATTTTTCGCATGTTTATCGAAACCAGCTACAATCTAGTGAGAATCACGTACAAGAGGCTAGCCTCCAATAAGAGTTAACACTAGAACTACCAACCCAGTCAGAATGACTGGTTCCAGAATTTTCCTTTTTGCTGTTACCGAACACATACACCTGCTTTAAGAATAAAATTGGTATCAACTCATATTAAGAATGAACTGTAATCAGTATATTCACTCATATTCATCGTATCGCTGAAATTACTGTAATCTGTGCACGTTATAGTTAAGTACCCATTAAAGATCGGTAGTTCTAGTGTTAATTTGTATATTCGAAGTGAATCGAGAAATTTAACAATTTATATAGATTGAAACACTAGAATATTTACATAAATTTTCCTACCCGACAGTCTGTCAAAACAGACAATCAACAGTTGTCAGTTCGATTGCCCTCAAAAGTCAAGAAGCAAGATTTCCACGACTTACCCTGTCAACCACCGTGCACCCTGTACACCCTGTATACCCGGTAATACCATCCCAGTGGAAGCTCAGCCAGGAAAAAATCGCGATTCGAAACGATCAAAGAGCCACAACGCGCAACAAGATCGCCTAATCATCGCGAAAACAAACGGAACGTTGGCGCGTTTCATCCCCCGACAGCCGGACACGCATCAAAGGGGCGGTCCCTCGGCGATTCGCAATTCGAATCCGTCCGTCAAAGAATGATAATTCGCCACGGCGTACGTGAGCAGGGACCGCGAACGAATTAACATGAAAATCGTGGTTCGGGGTGCGGGCGAAACTTATGCGCGCGAAATTATTTTCGTGTCGGCCCGTGTGAGCTGGGACTTTAATTTGCGATAGAAGCTGACTGCGCTGTCAAAGGGATGCCGCGCGCTTCCAACCCCCTCCAGCCGCGTGTACGCCACCCCTCTGCTTGGCCACCAGCTCCAGCCAGCCAGCCAGCCAGCCGATTTAATTAATGTTCCCCGCGTAGGTATGGCGGAACCCTCGTCGTGAAACATCGTTCGGCTCTCGCAGCTGTTGGTCCAGAGAGAAAGTCCCGAACGAACGAAATTGCGTTCACCCGGAAATTGCGTTTTTACGATGCCATAATGAGATGTCTATGCGCGAGGAGCCCGCCCACGTTTTTTCCGCCGCGAGGATGCACGACGAGGATTTCGAATGCGTTTCGCCGCTGGAAAAGCGTCCGGCTCGTTGTAATTTTCGCCTTCGATCCACTTTTTTCACTCACTGGTCGAACGGAACGAGTTCAAGTTTGTTCGCCATTTTTCATCGCGCGTTCAGTCAGATTAGGTTTTTGATCATATTGTTTGAAGGTCTCATGCCGGTGTTTGATGCTGGTGCACGTTCGAGAGTGGTTTTCGGGGTGACCGTCGAAAAGCCGCGATTTTTTATACGTTTTCCCTCTGTAGTGTGCGTGAATTTTGAGTTACACCGAGCAAATATCTGGCAAGCTGCTTGTATTGAGTATGGTGTATTTTTTATTCGCTAATTTAACCCTTTCGCTAGCAGAGCCTCAGGAGAAAGACCGCCATCACAGCCCAGACGTTTTATTATTTAAATATGATATCAGTTGTCATTTATTTTTGTGGTATGTATCTATAACGTTCTAACTGAGTGAAATTAGCAATTTTACAAGCCGACACACATAAGTGACATTGAGCTATAGTTAGATAATTCCTTTGGTAGCCCCGTCGTTATATCGTTCTAACTGAGTGAAATTAGCAATTTTACAAGCCGACACACATAAGTGACATTGAGCTATAGATAGATAATTCCTTTGGTAGCCCCGTCGTTATATATATGTGACACATTTGATTAAAATGATAATGAACACCCGTCACATATTTGTGACGCCGGGCTCAGATAAGAAAATCAGGTCGTCACATATATGTGACGCTGGTAGCGAAAGGGTTAAGGTAAAGAAGATGAATATTTATATATATTTCGTGGATTTGAAACTGTTGATCCAAGTGTACCGTATTTGTATTTAAAGCACCTGCTTCTTTTTCATCAGCTTTCTGGAAACGTATAAACGAGTTACGGTGGCTAATGGTGATCGAGAGGGTGCTTGCATGGGTTCGAGGTTAAAACCTCTTAAGGGTGGTCAGCATGTAGCGAAAGGAAAGTTTGAAAATGTTGAGGAAAGAGAGTTGGGTGGGTTAAAAATGAGCAAGTTTCTCCGCAGACGGAGTGTTATACAAGTATTTACTTCGTTAACGTGATTTTCTATTCCATCAACGATTTAGCAAACCTGTTTGTCTTTCCGATGCGAACCGATTAACGTACGAATTACTCCGAATACCTCTCGCATTACGAATAATCGAATAACGCGCTTCAAACAGCAATTCCGTGACACCGTTATAATAATTAATCTATTCGAAAATTATCCATTATTCCCATCTCCAAATAGATCTTTTCAAATCCCATCACACCATGACCGCAGACTCCCTCTCGAAGCGTACTTCCACGCTCGCGAAACTATCATATTTTCAAACAAAATATCGACCTCGTTTAATTCCGAATGATTTCAAATTTAAACGGAAGTTTTTGCTCGACGAACAACTTCCCTGTAATTTTTCAGTTTATTTAACGCGAAGCCCTCGAACATTCCCGGAATTTCAAGCGGACGTCATCGCGTAGAAATTCGTGGAAAAATCAGCACGAATTTACACGCGACGGGGAACGAGGACTCGACAAAATGGCCGCGCGCGAGTAAAAGAGCGTGAAGCGGGGACCGAACGTTTCCTTCGTCTGCGATTCCTTTTCCCTCTGTCTTTCGAGAAACTCGCTCGACCGATACCACGCTTTCGCATTATCCGTCAGAGATTCCGTTGGAGTGTCTCGTTACCGTTGTCCGATTCGTTGAGCACAGGGATGATACTGCGGTGGCGTTGTTATTTGGAGAAAACGGATAAGTGACCCCAGATAAATTGACCACTCAGCCTCCGCGAGAGGACGCATCCTTTACCGTGTGGCCCCCATTTTGCTATTCTCGTTCGCGAAGACTGCATCCGTGACGCTGAGGCTTCTGCGTCGTACACGTGTCTCAAACTCTAATTAGCTTCCGTACACTCGGCTGGGTAATTGTTCCGAAGCCCGTTGTCAGTGAGGACGAAATTAAGATAGACCTTGCCTTGTTAAGCGATTCGCGTTTAAACTGTGGTTCAATGCTCGAAGACGTGGAATTTTCGGAAATTCCCTTTCTTTTTCTATCCTCGTTCTTGGAATCGGAAATTTATTCTTGCACGCGCGTAGCAGCGTTTGTTAATTTATAACAGGTCGATGGATCAGGGTTCAGGTAGCTGCTAAATATCATATCGCGATTATTGGAATTAGGATTAATAAATATTAGCCTAGGATTAGCGTGGTTGGCATTGATAAATATTATGCTAGGATTATTGGGATCAGTTCGAGTAAATATTATACTAGGATTATTAGGGGGTTGTAAAATTGTTCAAAAATGCCATAAGCTTTGAATTAGCGATCGACAGCCGGTTCCATGATTAATTTCTTCTCCTACGACTGACACGAGCCACGTATGAACCGCGGTTCTTTCATTTACCAAAGGAATTTAGCGACTTGGGAGAATTCGATACATCGTTGAAGTAGCTCGAATCGATGGAGATGGGAGAAAGATTCGCGATCGAAGCTTCTTCTTCTTCCTATTTTCAAACGATCGGGTTGCTCGCGGTACTTCACGGCAATTCGAGCAAATCGAGCCGGAGTTTTTGCCGATGGGGTGAGCTCGGTTCGAAGAGCGGACCCGCATTTATGAATTTAAATATTCGCGATGGCGGGTGGTGGACTTTTTCTTCCCAGCTCTCGCTACTTTATATATCTCCCTCTATATTCAACGCTCGTACTTTTGCCCTTGTTAAACGAACACGTTTACGGACACGCCGCTTGTATTTCTCATGCATGCGGCCATTTCTAAGCATTCTGCATTGTCGATTTATTTTCGGTCGCTCTTTCAATTTACCTCCACGCCTTGCGATTCCATGCTTTATTTAGGCTCCACTCCACCCCTGCGATATTTCCTACCCCGTTCTACGCGGTTCGTCACGATTACGCGACGTGTGTATGAAACAGCGTGTAAAACTTAACGGGGAGAAGATAATTTGGTACTCGAGATGTAATTTGATTATAATTGTTCCTCATTCATTGCAAAATTTGGATTTTCCATAAGCATACGAAATAAGATGGGAATATTTTCAGATGTTGAAGTTTTAAGAGCGAGATTATTGGGGGTGACTAATGAAATTGCAGATAATCATTGAGCTAAGTGTAAATTATTTTGTTGAATAGAGATACCACATTTTCTTTCCGAATTTGTAGCTAGCTTCTTGGATATCTCGGTATACGATAGATCCTAGGGGAAAAAGGGGTGAATATAAACTCTTTCGTTTCCAGTGAAACTATTCTTCTACCCTAATGTAATTATGTGATTATAAATTAAAAGAGGATCGAGGAGACCTAGGTTTGTGCTGCTTATTTAACTTTCCAAGTCAGAAGAACCTAACATAGAGATCTGACAGCTGTCAGAGAATTCTAAGTTGCTATGTTCATCATAAGGGGTAGCCACCCTGTTCAGACTAGCTTTGCGAGACTATTCTACGCGTAACGATGAACGACTAACGTTCACTCGAATTCAGAAAACAATTCTCTGGCAATATTAACCACTTGCGTTGGAAAAACGTGCCACGCACGTCGTAATGCTTTTGTCGCAGATCGCCAAAGACGTGGTGTACACGTCATAAGGCAATTGTCACAGAAACACTGGACCGTTGTGGCACAGGCATCTGTGAATTTTGCAGGTCATAGATCGGTTTATAATTTGTTTTTTCTATAATAACTTTCCCGAAATGGTATCCAGAATATCCATTATAAACAGAAGCTTATCCGAAATGATCGGAAACGAGGGAACGAAGAAAGCCACGAACGATTAAGTCGGAACGATGTAACGAGCTCATCAGGCCTACGAACGTTCCCTGTACATTTGCAGGGTTTCGTAATCTAGCAAGCTGTCGTCGTCATTTTTATCGTAGCAGCCAACGAAGCAGATACTCGCGTCGGATTAAGAAAGAGCTCGGGCGTGGGTGGGTACAGCGGAAATAAAGAAAGGAAACAGAGTACGCGGGCCGGTCTCATTTAAATGTACGATACCGCTCGCCTCTTATCGCATTATAGTAAATACGGACTATACCCGTTCCGGCGGAAACGAGGGGAGAACGGCTGCACCGCTGATTGCAAATTGACTTCGCTACCGAAATAATACCGGCGAGCCCGTTACCTTGCGATTCTTATTGCACCAAGTTCGTTACGGTTATTCTTTTTCTCTCTGTCCGCCGCCGCCACGCGCACATTTCGTTTCCCCTGTTTAAACGTACGTGTACGCCTCTCTAACCCACCCTTCTCTCGCGTCTCGCTTACCTTTCCTCCCTCTCTCCCTCTTTCTCCCTTTTCTCCTTTCTTCCATTTCACCCGCGCCTCTCCGTCCTTTTTTCAGCTCCATTATTTACCTTCAGTCTCCTTTCTACGTTTCTTTGTAGCCGACCGTTTGTCGAGAATGTTGTAATCCAATTTATTCCCCCCGTTCTTCCATGCTTCTACCTCTTTTTCCTCGTTTCTCCTTCTCCTCTTTTCTCATTTTCTTTTTCCTTCTCGTTTTTGCCTCTGCTCTTCGTTTCCACTCCTCTGTTTTGTTTCGTTCCTTCGCCACTTATCGACGTTCCCAAGATTTCAACGTTTCAGCCGATTTCACCCTCGCACCCCTGTCTAACGGGCTTCCTCGTTGTCGAGATTTGCTGCGGGGTTGCGCTCGGGAACGCGGAGTTTTCAGAAAAATTCGAGGATAGATGTCGCGTCGATGTTACAATTTTGTTGGAGTTTAAGAAGTTAGCGAGTTTCGTTCACCACCTCGCGGCTTTTTATAATCGAGCAAACGAAACGTGTATGTTTACTAGTGCAGGGCTGAAAAATAATGCGAGATCGGGGTACAATGACACTTTGTTTATGGAATTTAGTGCACGAAAGTTTACTTGCATTCCCTCTCGGGCAAACGAGAGTTTACCCGTAGCAACGTTATTATGTCGGTTTTCTGTGAAACGTTTCCTTCAGGCCACGGTTAAGGAAAGAAGGGATCGGGCACGGGGATTTTGAAACGAGCGACGTAACCACGCACGAGTCGCTTTTGTTCCCCGTGACCCGCCGAACAACGTCCAAACAGGAATTTCGCCAAACTTCACGCTGGGAAAATTCCCCGACGGGGTGCACTCTCGCGCGATTTCACTGCGCGCGTAATTTGAATGCGTTTCACGGTCGCTCGGTTTCGAAAATAGACCCTGTGATTTTTGCAACGCGGACCTCCCGCGGAACCTTTTATTTTCTTCGCCGAACGACGCGAGTGAAACTCGCCCTCCGCGGTAAATAAACTCCCGCTTCTATTTTTGTACACTTGCAGCCAACGTCGAAAAATTTCTCGTACTTGCAGAATGAGTGGATTCACGCGTCGCACTTGTTACCTTCGCGTAGGGCACCGTGTATTTGGGGCACGGTATATTTTCCAATGAAAAATTTCTCTCCGTAGATTCTATTCGAAAATTTTCTTTCTCCTGTACACCGTGCACATTGCCAATAATTTCTCGGTTTCCAACGATCTGCAATCTTAATCCACCCATCACAGACGTCTGGGTAAAGTCTGCGCTGCATAGAAAGCAAGCCTGAACGAACCAATGAATTAAGACACCTGCACGTCGGAGCTGCGAATTAAACGTTACTCGAATCTCCATTTAAAGCACGCTTAAAACCTTCCATTACCCTAATGTGTACCGTAGAAGCCCGGGACCAAAAGGTCGCATTTTCCAGCACGGCATGTCGTGTAACGAGCGAGCTTGCTCGCGAAACGAGGGTCGCGCATCGCGCCGATAAACGCGCCGCCTCGCGCTGCGAAAACGTTTAATCGACAATCACGGCCCGATTGTCGGCCGTCCTATATTACTGCCTTAATTGCGGCACATTAATTATAATGGTATGATTATTGGGCCGTGAGCGTGATTACCCCTGCCCGTCTCATCTGCGCCGATTAGGCCGTCTTTGTGCACGCCGGGATCGACCCAGTAACTAATGTCGACACCGGCTGGGTGCCACCGTTCGATCACCTGTCAGCTCCGGATGATAGCGTGACAACGCGTGTATGTACGCGTTCACCGAGTAATTTCTTCGCCTCTGGTATCCTCCTTTCCTCGTTTTTGCGATCGAGCACAGGCACAGCCGAGAGAAAGGATCGAGATTGATGCCGGCTAATAGCTGTAAGCGACGTTTATCGATGTCTTGTTTCGGAATTTAAGTTCTCCTGCAGGTCGAAACGATTTTGCGAAGGTTAATACGGAATCGTATTTGTATCGTGTATTGCAAAAGAACAGCACTTATTTTCAGGTTATACGTCTTACATGTACTCGAATCGCGTTATTGTGTTATTTGTATATCAAGGGGTTAATTTTGCTCTAGGTAATACTAAAATTAATTTTTTATTTTAATAATATAAAAGTTCTGTGTTAAAAATTTCTGTATTAACCCTTTCACTCCTGAGTTAGGAAGAGAGTAGCAAACACTCTGTTCTGGATTAATTTGAGAAATGAAATTAAATTTTTCTCTCATCCTAAGAGATGGCAGGACACGAAACAGTTGGATTGCGTTCAGAAAAAAATTTTTAAGCTCTAACAGCTTTGAAATCTATGGACGTTTTATCACGTTTGCAGTCCCGAAGTCATATTGTAGCGTGACGTCGTACAACGTCTTCAGGAGTGAAAGGGTTAATAATCTGTTATTTGAAGACTTTCTGTCACAGAGCCGATGATCTTTTTGAAATGATAAACGAGAAATCATATGCAAATTAAGACGTAGAATTATTTTTCTTCGACATTCCACACATTGTTAGGTAATTCTAAATTTGATATATTAATTAACGTCCATCTTTAGAATCTGATTAAATGACTGAGAGTCGCCTCTCGAGTGCAAAGGGTTAATAATATAAAAATTTTCTGTTGCTCTGTTATCCTCGATTTCTCTTTCAACACTTGGAACTTCGCTCTCAATTATTATAAATTTATTATAAGCTTGAACGAACTAACAAACAGCGAACTGTGGTAAAGATCTGTAAAAATGATCGTAGCGAAGGATTAAAATATCAGGAATTTCTGTAAACGAGTTGCAGTGATGGCGAATCGATGGGGAATAATGGGCGGGTATTACCCTATATTAGCGAAATACTGGAAAACACGGCGAGCCATGGAAGCAAAGTTCATATCGCGCAAACACTGTAGCGCAGCCCATAAAACCACCCTCGTCCCGAAAGTCACCCTAAACCGCTTTCCATCCCGTCGACCGAACAATTCGCCCAAGTCAGCATCCGCTTGCGCGAGGCCAGCCAAACTCCCGTGTCTCAGTTCATCAAGCCCGTCCATCGTCTTCGTCCCCTCGCTTTGGTCTAAGTCGTTTAATTATCCGCGGCAAGCTGGCCGAGAAATATTTCGCGTGGAAACGTCCGTCGACAAAGGCCGGCCGGGGCGGATCAGCGAAACAGAGGAAGAGGAGGAATCCTCTGGAGGGAATTCGCAAGGACGCGGAAAGGTGGCGGCGGGACCGACGAGTACCAACCCCGGTTCAAGTTCTCCGCTGCTGGCCGAGAGATAATGGCTCGGGCTTAGTCTGCACAAAGGGAGAACCGGCAGCCGCAGCTCGCGACACTTGTGCGCTACGGCTTAAGTTTCGTAATACCGGCCCGAGCGGTCGTGATACAGTGTACACGTTAGGCGGACACTTAATGCAATTTGCATATCTTCGGCTTAAAGAAACCGACCTTCGGCTGCGGACCGTTGGAACACCTCCGCGCCTTGTTTTCCTTCCTCCTTCGAGGGTTGTTCGGCGAGGGGTGCGAGCCTCGCTGCGGGCTCGAGGGCGCGGATGGGTACTTCTCCGCGATTCCTCTCTTTTCTTTTGTTTCGCAGTTTTATGGACTTTTGCCCGTTTTAAAGGTTAGAATTTTATCGGTTTTCGGATGGAACGGTGTCGTAAAATTTTGCTATTCGTGGACCTCGACATTTTCCTTGTTTAGGTCTTTTCCTTTTTTTATTTCGCTTCGCTTTTTGTGGAATATTGCCTGTTCCGATGGTTAGAATTATTGCGTTTTGGATGTAGGAATCATTTTTGTACGTTGCTATGGATTTGTATATTTTTTATTTTTACTTTGTTGTTCCTTGTTAGATGAGACTTTTATGCACAGTTTGATCATGAACTTTGGGCTTTTAGCTGTTTTAAAAATTGGAATTGAAGTGGTGTGTCAAAGAATATAGATCTTTAATCGAAGATGGTTATTACTGTCAGCTTTCTATTAATATTGGAGTATGGAATATTTATAAATTTTGTGACCAATTCTAGAATCCACTTAACTATTCTAAAGGCCAAGCAGAGATTTCTGGCAATTTCGTTCGCGATTTTATAAAGAAATAAAATAAAAATTTGAAATGATCTAATTATTATTTATTTGCTAATCGAAACTCGATCAAAATTCAGCAGTTTCGTCAATGAAACAAGAATTTTTCGCTCCTGAAATCGAAGGAATTTTGTCAGCTTACATCTCGCAGTACAATTGCACGATTCTTTTTTCTCATACGCGTTGTTTATTTGATACGCTTGAAATTCTCGGACGGGAAGTTTCATCCTTATTGTTTGGCGAACGAATTCATTTACGGTTGGCGTGCTCCGCGAGAATCGCCGGAAGCTTCGTCCATCGGTCGGTAAAACGCGATATTTTTCATAAAATCCCGAGTCGGCCGCGGTTGCGTGATTCTGAATATCTTTTACAGGGGGGAAACCGTTCGATTCCGCGTAACGGACAAACAAAACCGCTATGTAAATTGTGTACTCTCGCTCGCATATTTTGTTAGCTTTACGTACGCACCCGTTTATTTTTGCAACTTTATAGACGGCGGGGCAGAATTTTAAATTTCTCTCCCGCGATGCTGTTCCACTCGGCCGTGTCTTTCGTGACTATCGAATAACAGTATCGATCGTAGACCGTTTGCGAGATCGCCGATATCGTTACATCCCCCTGGAATATGAAGTTCCATGATAGATTTCAATTTTAGGATGCTTTTACGGTAAACAAACAGGATTTTAGGTTGAGGATATCGGTACATCGATGAACCGTGATGTTTGACAGTCATGTGTGTACTCAGGAACACGAGGTACTATTGCATCGGAGTACTATTGCGTGCTTTGGGACCAAGAATTTTTGGATTTGACGATATTGATATTGTGGGGAATCGGTTCCCCTTCACAGGGGTTCTATGATACTTTGTGTTGATCCTGCGGTTCCTAGCGTGCTACTGGAAGGTGGCCCTTGGTCGTGACGCTATGATAGGGTAGTAAGTAGAAGGACGTAGGGAAGGGATAGGATGCATTTCGTCTTGGGCCTGCTAGTGGACTCTCGTCGATAAGCAGTGAACTTTCTAGCAGGCCCTGCCTTAAACAGAGTGCTACCTTAGGTACTTAGCTAACGTAGGAGCTTCTATTTATGGGAGGCCGAGGGTTCACAGAGGACTTACGAGAAAGTCCTCGAACCTCCTTCGGTTAGGGATCAATCCATTGGCCAGGGTGTGAACGTAGATCGCTACAATAGTAACTCCCGAGTATTTTATCGTAACGTAGTTGATCATTGTTCAGTGGTCTTCATCGTTTCAAGTTCTTTCTATTCTATCGAAGTCGTTTCTCGATTCTCGTCGTCGAGAACAGGAAGTGGAAAATTGTTTAGTGTCTAAGAAACGAGCGATTCGAAGGAATTCGTAGAGCATCTATTCCTCGCGTGTAGCCACCGGTGTGTTTTTCCTCGGGATGGAAGAAAAATAATAGCGAATGAACGGTTACCAGGAAGAAATCGCGTCAGCCACCGATTCCAATTGGCCGATCGGGCGGCGGATAAAGTATCCCATAATTCTTCGTGACAGCGCGATCGTCAATATTAACAGAGTTACAATTGACTGTTAGTGCAACCTCGCTGTACCGTCGGTTGAAGATAAATTTAACTCGTGCGAGGAAATTGAAAATGGTTTACACTGTCGAACTGCATGGGGCAAAGGGGAAGGGAAAAAAACAAAAACGAAAGAAGAGAAAAATCGAAAAAAAAAAAAAAAAAGAAAAAAAGCAAACGGGGATATCGTCGATCGTAATTGTCGACGCATAGAGCCTCGAACCTCTATTCGGCTGATAACACATATCTGACAGGATAGAATCCTGACAGCGCAGCTGCCGAAAGGTAAACAAAATTTGCGAAGCTGGAATATTGGAATCGATCGATCGTGCATAGGTGCTCGGGAGAGCGCGGTTTCAAAAATGTTTTCGGCCCCGTAACAGTTCGAACACGTCTACCACCATTAATTTCAATTTGATTAAAATTTTTGTTTGCCCGCTGCTCCGAATTTTCCACGTCGTTCTGTCGCGCTCGGAAATAATGACCGTCGGGGGGCGGGGGCGTGGAAAAAAGCGGTGGAGTCTGCTCTCATTGCGGCACACGGCCATCCGGGTTCGTTCGGTAATGTTGCTGGAGCTTCGTTTAACCGCGAATAAATTCGATCGCGTTGTTTAGCGTGTTCCGATCCGAGAATTCGAGGTGTGTGTACAAGGGATGGAGAATTCGGGTGTTTTCGATGTCCCTGGATTCTTTATGCGACTAACCTCGCAGTCTCTTGCGATTAAAGTTCTTTACGAGGCTGAGTATAAATTCCGGAGAATATACAAATATAACGAAGCAAATGGGAATTTCCATTCCTCGCGAGCACTCACAGGTCGCATTGGTTCCAGATGTATTTTTCGTCACGAATGAACATTGTCCAGGAAGATACTTTTCACGTTCAGGAACGTCCATTTCGCGATTCAGCCCTCTGTCATCGCGTCTGGGATAGGGCTCGAACCTTTCCATCCGGGAGGAATATAAAAAGGGACTCCCACGAGCAGAGTCTAAGTACTAAACCGAACGATCTAATATCCTCTGCCTGATAACCCGAATTTAAACCGGGGAACCTGGCCGAACCGGGGCTGGAATATCCAGAGGAATTTGAAAGACAAAGCAGAGGAGGAAGCTCGTCAAAAAGCCATCCGCGAGAACTTGCACGATTCGGGTCGGCATTGACTTTCCATAAAAAGCCAGCGACACCGGCAGAACGATACGTGAAACGAAATCGTGCTGGAAGCGAGGACGCGGCGCGATGGCGGACGGCGAGAGAGCGTGGATGGGATTTTAGAAGGGTTGCAAGGGTAAGGTAAACGATATTTGCGAAGCTTGGGGGGATCGATAGCAATTTAACCACCCCTCTCCATTCTGTACGACCTCTTCCCGCCGCTACATCTATGTACCTTCCTAGGTCCACCTCCGGCAAGCTGCAGAGGCATCGTCACGGCTACCGTCGCTGCTTCCACCTTTTCTACCCCTCTCTCTTTCGCCACTCCTCTCGCTGCTGGGCTGAACACCCCGTGGCCCAGTCGGAACTCATCCATATACATCGAGAAAATTAATATCTGGGCTTCGTTCGCGCGTTGAATAAACTCGGTTGTGCGGTCGCTTCCTTCTAGTACCGCCTTCTCCTTCGTGCCGCACCCACGCCGCCTCGCCGTTCTTCCGACCGCCATCATCAACCCCTTGTCTTCGAACGCCCTCGCGCTCCTGCTTCCCCGTTCCTCCTCGTTCCACGGCCCGCCGATCGGACCAGGTCGGGATAAAGCGGTCGCGTTTGTTAATAACTTCGCGACGGAGCTTTAATTCCGGATCGCCGCCACTCCACCCTTTTGTTTCCTCGGCAATCCCGATTCTCCCACTGCTCTGCTCATCATCCACCGCGTATGTTCTTTTTATTCCCTGTTCGAGTCTCCTGCGGCTTCGCTTCCACTCTCCTGCTCGTCGTTTTTCCAAGATCCACGTACTCGCTGTAGCCAGCTAGGCTGAGTAATTGGGAATTGAGTTAGCAGTGTTCGCTTCTCTGCTTCAAATCCTTGTGCTTTCCCAAGCTTCTTTTTGCTAGTTAAATTCGGCGAAAAGAAATTAAACATGGGCCTTCCGGGATTAAATGATATTAAACGCGTTATTTGTACGATATTTTCTAACCGAAGGGAGAATATTTCGAAATATCCCGTAGAAATGGATGTTAAAAAATTAAATATCAAGGATATCTTGAGGTATCAATGAACGAAATGGAGTATTTCGGGTTTCGACGAGTTTTATTGTGCGGGGGGGGGGGGGGTGCTGGTGCAGAGAAAACGGTGTTACTCTTAGGAAAAGGTCTATAACGCTCTCTGGTCGCCATTTGTTACGTCGCGTTGAAGTTATTTCGAGAAATATTAATTTCTGACCACCTTTCCATGTACCCTTGGCGCGCCTTCTTTTGGTAAGGGTGCGACGATACCTCGGCAGGTGTTAGGTCACTGGTTTTGCCTAAAGGTTACGATCTTCTTCCAGGTCCGAAGCATCCTTCAGAATTACCGAGTTTTATAACACATCTTTTGGCTATTGAGCATGCACGAAATTAAGATTTAAAAGAACATTGTTTCATTGCCCCCCCAATATTCCTAGATATAAACCTTAGAAATACCAACCTCGCAGCTCATCTAGCTATGCCGAGGCAGAATACTCCATATGCACCACGTAACGCCAACGAACTGATTTTTTCCACCCCTAAGCCCACGCGTCGTGGTCCTCGTGTCTACCAGTCGTGATGGGATGCTGGTCGCAAAAGCATAAACCCCCCATTGTCTCGGGACCCTCGATGTCGCTAAGAGTGGAAACAAAATCCACGGATGCGTTCCTACAAATATTTCAAAAAGTAGATATCCGTTCAATCCCGGGGCTGAATCAGGGGAGCCTCGTAATTTACGTACTAACCGTATTACTCGCGTGATAAATTATAAATCAATCGCGGGGTTATAACACGCATTTCCAATGATTTATTCCTGCCGCGAAATTTTTTCACGCTTCTTCCTGAATCTCGTTCAAGTCCCCCCTCGCGTGTGCGTTTCGCGTCGCGTCCTGTGTGCTCGCGTGTGATTCATCGATCTCTCGTAAGCGCGGATAACGTCCAGCATGGCTGGCCCGCTTATATTTACATATTTAACTAACCCAACGGCGCAAGCATTAACGCAAACGCGGACGGATAATCTGGAATATGTTAATCCGCCGCGAGATGCATACCGTCGCTTTGAATTAACACGAACGCTCCTCTACGACGCGAATCGTGTACATGGCCGATGTCGAAGCGGACGAATATGGTGTGCGATGCCTTGTGTGTACACGTATACCTACGTGAAACGTATAATCGCGCGGACGAAACTCGCCGAATTCCTGTATTTTTCGTCTTCGAATATTTCACGTATCTCTGCCTGCACGGTTGCGCGCATTAAAACATTTATCTCGCGCGAGCACACTGTCAGACAGTCGGATTTGCAGCCTGGAATTTTTTAAAAGCCTTCCAAATTGCTTAATTTCCATCGGCGTTTTAGACATCGTTAATTTCTCGGTCTTTACCTCTCGACGTCGCGTTTCTGCGTATCTTCCCGTTCATCTGCTAACCATAAATCACGAGAAGTCCAAGCGAGAATGAATACGCCTGAAAACTCCGTAGTACTTGGGATCCAAGTCGACCAAGACTGCGGTCTCCGCTGTCGTCGCCAGTCCTGCTTCCATGTTGGCAACGTGTCCCAGTTCTGAGCTTCTAACATCGTGGAAGGTCTTTAGAAAAGAGGAAGTTGGAGCCCGTGATCCTCGGATTAACGCGTCACCAGACCCTCTTTTTCTAATTCTATCTCTTCCAATCTGATTTTATACTCTAACGTGACGACAACTTCTAGGGTCGCGCGAGGTCGTTGTGACAAAATATTAACTCCTCAAGACTCGGATGTGTTTCTACGTATGAGTACTCATTCTCGTGAAACAAAACCATGAATGAAATCCAGCGATGATACAAAATAATACGAGAATGCTGTCAAGACTTTTAGAAGCTCAGAAGCTTGAAGCACTTTTAGATCACTTCGTCTTTTGACAGAGATTAGAGGAAGATATACGCGGATATTAGTTTTCACGGATTAGGATTTGGGATTTTGGATTTGGACAAGGATTGCACGAAGTAACAATTGGTATTCCAAACTTGAGACAGGAGCCAAGATTAGGGTACCAACGCGGAAGCCGACGATCATTCTGACAAGACTTACTTTTCAATTTCTCTCAGTAGAATAGGTCGATATAGAGCCGGCGATTCGTCAGCTCGAATCAGAGTTCCATACACGTCTGTCACTCTCGCCTTTTGCGTCGTATTCGTGGAATGGGGTGTCCTTCTTCGGGTCGAATAGGTTTCCGAGAACGAAACGATCCAACGGAATCGAACAGAATCGTTTCTTATTCTTCTCGCGAGGCAGCAACGAAAACACGATCTTCGAGAACCGGTCGACGACGCGATATAATCGAGTGAACCGAGACGGTCGTAACGAGGGTCTGACAAGCGGAGAGACGGAGTTTAGGTCGCTTAGCGCGACGAGCTTCGTAACCTAAAATCCACAGTCAAAGTTTGCTGCCACTTGGCAGCAGTTGTCCTCGGATCGCGAAGGCCACCTAAGGTCTCGAGAGATCCTCCACTGGCTGCTAGTTCTCGTAAGAGTGCTTCAGCGTTGTTGTCAGTGCGCCGAGGAATATGCGAAAGCGACACTCGTCTCATACCCGAGGAGTTCTCGTTTAACCCTCCCAGCCCCTGTTTTGCCTAACTTCAACCCCTCTCGTCCTACGCTGATAACGAAAACGATCGATCAACTCGCTCAACCGTGTTACGATTATATTATGAATCTTCGCCAATTTTTCCTTTCCGAGTTCGATGGTCTCGCTCGACCCTCGCGACGAATTTTTCTTCCACTTTTTCCACAAACTGCGAGATTTTTCTTTCATCGAAAAACGATCGTTTATAGCAGCAAATTGGAAGGTATAATTCGGATTTTTAAAAAGACGATACTCGATCAAGGATTTATTAGCGAATTAAAGAGAAGGTTGGAGTCAGTGAACCGGTATGAATTATTTTGCAGAAATCGATCAGAAGTTGCGAAAAATTTTTAGTTTTATATTTTCTTATTAAATTATAAAGATATCAGAGGTATCATATATATTATAGATATTACAATAGAGACATTATATTTTAATATCTCTGGTGAGAATATTTTGCAGGGGAAGTAAGGAATTTTTCTTTTCGTATTCGTAATTACTCTTAAAAATTTGACAGGGCACGATGAATTTCTCTACAGAGAAGGACAATATTTTCGCGATAATTGTAGACAAAGATCCGCGGGTCAGAGTGGATCATATCGTAAGAAACGAAGCCAATTATTTTTGAGCTTTGCTGTTCGTAACACGCGAAGAATCTTGTCCATCTGTCAGCACCGTTTGCCAACCTCGAGGTCGAGCAAGCTGGCATCGAGCGGAATCAACGACGAGCATGATTTCGTTTTTGCGTGTTGCTTGGCCATAAGAACGGGGGTGGGAGCGCGCGTGCTCGCGGAAATCAAGAGAATGATCTTTGGTCCACGTGCAGCTGCTCCTACCAATTTTTCGCCTCGATTCATTAACCTCGTCTCTTGGCGCTGATTCGAGCAATTTTCGCTGCTGAATTCGGGGAAATCATGCGACTGTAATAGTTGGATATTAATTAAACAACGCGATTTTTGTCAACGATATTTTTCCAGTGTTTCCCAGAAGTAATTATATATAGGAGATATATTTTCCAGAATTTTGCGTTCCTCGATAAAGGAGGAATAAAATGTAACAAAATTGTAATTTGTTGAAAATATTATTGCGAAATGTGAGTATACTAATTATGTTTTCCTCTGTGTGTTACAGGTAACGGGAATTTAGAACTGTTCGATAGTGAGAGCGGGCCGGACCTCACACTATCACCTCAGACCTTCACGTCGACGGCGGAGGCCTTCATCAATGACAATAGCGATAGTCTTGGTGTTCCAGGAGACAACGATACGGGTGAGTGTCTTTTCCGATTCTACTTTTATCGCGGGAGCAGTTGAGCGCGCTGTCTGACTACTGCCGTACTCGTTCTACTTGGAGCGATAAACCTCGTTACCGAGTATTTCTTTCCTATGGGAATCGATGACTATAAAATGGAGATAATATCGCGTTGTTTTCTTCGCTTCGATAGTTCCCTCATCATTCCTGGCATGAAACTCTGTCGCGAATAATTCATCATTTTTCCCTTCATTTTTATAATTACCGCAGTGCGTCGTGTCGTGCGAAGGAAATTCCAGTTAGAACAAGCAGTGCATTAATCGTAGAATTTTAATCTGAAAAATAGATATAAGAATTGAGAGAAGAATGGAGGATGGTTGTAAAAATTTCGCGGAAGAAAATGCAGCGGAAATTCCTGCTCCCCTAAGCGAGCATTAAATCTCGGCAGTAATCTCTGCTTCCCGATAAATCTCGCTTCGGTACCATCCCTTCCACTCGGTTTTGCTGAAAGTCAGAACGGTGGTAGCGAGACGTTAAGGTCTCTTCGGGCATCCACTTAACCGATTAACCTTCGACGAATCGTGTCGCGATAAATCAAGGGTCCACGGGTCGCGAGTGCACGGGATCCGAAATCGTGGCGCGCGTTTCAGCGCAACAACCCCCTGTTTCCGAGTCGCCTTTAATTGAAACGGTCGAAAGGGCGCGGGGCGTCGATCGTTTAGAGTCGTTAGGCGAAGGAACCGAGGACAATGCATTAGCGTAATTGTTGCGCTGCTCGTCAACGGGCACAGTTGAACAGTGAGTTACAACTAGTTCGAACAAGTCCGGGGGAGGCCATTTCCGTGCGTGCGCCACGCTACATAATACCCATTGTTCCCGGCAAGTATAAGGGGACTGTGCTAGTTGTACACCGGCTATAAAATGTCCGCATTGTTTCCTGGGGACACGGTGCACGGTAATCAACACGCCTTTGCAGAAGTGGAAGCTACAACTTAATGTTCTGATTGAAACCTTGAGTCGTTCTGTATTTCCCTGCCTCGTGCGCGTTGTCTCCAGTCTATTTACACGCGTGGCCCTTTACATATTCGCCCCCCCCGCGATTGATTTATGAAAATTATTTTATTTCGAATTTGCAATTTATTCGAAATCTCGAAATTTTTTTCTCCCTTTATTTCGTTTTATTTTATTTATAGTGTCCCAGAGTGTCCTAGTAAGCCGGTATACCGAGATCCATTCGTTTGAGTTAGAGTCAAGTGCAGAGTTAAGTACTCGGTGAATATTCAAAGTTGGTTTTCTCGATCTTGGTTATTCCACCGGTGTTGGGACAGCCTGTATATTTATCCAGGGATGTTCTGTGTCTTTCTTTCGTTTGAAAGTTAGTGTCAATTTTTTAGTTTATCTATTTCTTATCTTCTCAGCAACCCCTTTGAGGGTTGAATTTCGGTTTTAAATAGAAAGGCCTGTTATTCGTTAGTATACACCGTGTGTTACGAGGTAATAACTGCAAAAGTTCACGTGTTGGGACACCCTGTATATTTACCCAGGGATGTACTGTGTCTTTCTTTCGTTTGAAAGTTGGTGTCAATTTTTTAGTTTATCTATTTCTTATCTTCTCAGCAACCCCTTTGAGGGTTGAATTTCGGTTTTACATAGAAAGGCCTGTCATTCGTTAATATACACCACTATTAAGAGGTAATAACTCAAAAAGCTCACGGTATTTCGAAGATACTTGTCCACCGTAAATTCGAGGTCATCAAGGGATTTAAATTAAAATGACACGCGTCTCAGTTCCTCGTGAACACGCGCGTATTCGCGTGCTCAGAGGGGCCCGAAAGAAGGCGTGTTTACAAGGAACGAAAATCCTTCGCGGACTCGTAATTGCGATAGAATGTAGTAACATGGCGCAATCTCTCATCCTTTGACGCGCGATCCACGCGCGGGGATAAAACAAACGAGCTTGCTAGCCAAAAAAATATCGGATTTCAAGCGGCGAGCCAACAGCCGAGCGTGTCGCGCCCGATGCCAAAAGCGTGTTGTCCGCGTCGGCCGTGTCGGATCGCGGGTTCGATTTGCTTTTTATCGGCACATCGACGCATTCTAATTGTCGTCGCGTGTCTTCGGGGTTGCCTTCTCGGGAAAATAACCTGCGGAGAAAACAAGTCGGCTAATGATTCCACGAACGGCCAGATGGATTTCGCGCCGATAGCTCGTTATGGAAAAATACCCGTGTCCGATGTGTCCGAGAGATAACTTTTTCCGAACGACATGGAGTTGCGTGGAAGAACCTAGCTTTATCTCAGAAAATTCGGTAGAGGGAGGAAAAAAATTTAGGCTAGTTTGTGGGTTTTTAGGTATCGTTTCTTTTAATTCGTCGAAACGCAGAAATACATTCGAAATTGTAAAATTATTTATCTATGTGGTAAGGAGAATAAAAATACTTGGGCTGCTGTTCGCAGGGGGTCAATTGCTCTTGCGTTTTCATCGAAGTATCATGTTAATTGATAATTATATGACCCACCATGATAATTATACACTGTAGCGTGTTATACTTGGAAAGATAGATAGGGGTGGATTCCTGGCACTAGAAATAAGAAAAATTGTCCGCAAATGTTTAAATGTTAGATGAAGATATTTGCAGGACATACAAACATCTACCCCATATGATCTTGCGTTCAAGTTCGAGCATACTTCGTGTTGCAAAAATTTACTGTCGGCTTATAATATTTTTATACTACTTAAACGTCACGAGATCAAACGGGCTACGGGTTTGTAAACACCATGATTAAATTAATTATTTTACCACAGTAAATTAATATACGACTGAAGGTATATTACGACTATGATTCGAAAGCAAGATCATATTGGATACGTGTTTACATGAATTTTTATTCCAATTTCATTGTCTCTAATCTACCCCTATCTTATTTCTACGTGCAGCGTAGCATATTGTATAATGACGTTTTGGAAGTTAAATCTAGTTCGATTAGCCGCGTTATTATGAGACGTATTAGTCAGACGCGTAGGATTTCTGGAATTGGAAATTGAATTTATTGTGGGTGGATTTCGTGTGGTCTGTTATACGAGTGAATTCAAAGTTGGACAGTAACCAGGACCTAATTGTCATTGAATCCAGATTTATCATTTTTGTGTATAATTAAAGTGCTGGCGAATGACATTGTAATCTTGATAGATCAGAATCGTTTGATCTTCGGTGCAGGATATTCTCGAACACGTCTGTGCCCGACAGACCGAGAATCCGGGGATAATTTACGTTCATAGGAAGCAGTTACGTCTGAGCATCTTTAATGGATCGGTCATCCTATTGCTATGCATTATTACTTCCAACATCTGCAATTCTAAGTTTACCGACGCGAGTTTGGTAAGGTGTCTGGTTTGGAGTTAAATTTCCAACGAAATTTCCAAATTCTACGTTTACTTTAGCTTTCGTCTTCTGTTGGTCTTCTCCCTATGTCCTAATTGCAATTTTAAATTTACAACTCTCCGTTCGTAGACGAAAAATATTCTTCGTAAACACGTGTCGGTCGAAATGCTTCGAGGTCCAAAAATCTTCCTCGCCCGGAGGAACTATTCGGAACCTAGAGCGACAACGAAATTTGCGAAGACGGAAATTTGGGACGAGATCGCGGAGAGTGCAAGTTTTGCACGAACGTGTAAGTTCATTACGACAATTTTGGGGGGTCGACGGGGAACTTGGAAGCCACAGCTGCGGGCAGTCGCGTCCATGAATAAATTTCACCGTGACGATATGTCATTTGCATATTACCTGCTACGTGACGGCCGAACCTTGGTCGCGTCGAATGTCGCGTTAGGACAAGCCGGATCGAAACGCTCTACTCCAGCGTATTACGAGCAAGGGCGCGATGCCAGCGGCGTTTCTGCACGTTGCTATCGATCTACGTTCGTTTCTGCTGACAGACTTTTCATCGATGCCTCGGACCGAACCTGAAATTCACGAAATTTTACGATTCGTTACTCAAAAGTCTTGACTCTGGATTACTTGGACCAGCAACGACGTTCCTTCGTGTTGCTATTTATCTGGATCCATTCAGTTCATCTGGTATTCCTTGATTTCTTTGAGTAATACGTAGGAAGGCAGGAAATTTTAACGATTCGTTACTCAAAAATCTTGACTCTGGGTTACTTGGACCAGCAACGCCATTCCTTCGCGTTGCTGTTTATCTAGACCTGTTCAATTCAACTGGTATTCCTTGAGTACCTTGAGTAATACGTAGGAAGGCAGGAAATTTTAACGATTTGTTACTCAAAAATCTTGACTCTGGATTACTTGGACCAGCAACGACGTTCCTTCGTGTTGCTATTTATCTGGATCCATTCAGTTCATCTGGTATTCCTTGATTTCTTTGAGTAATACGTAGGAAGGCAGGAAATTTTAACGATTCGTTACTCAAAAATCTTGACTCTGGGTTACTTGGACCAGCAACGCCATTCCTTCGCGTTGCTGTTTATCTAGACCTGTTCAATTCAACTGGTATTCCTTGAGTACCTTGAGTAATACGTAGGAAGGCAGGAAATTTTAACGATTCGTTACTCAAAAATCTTGACTCTGGATTACTTGGACCAGCAACGCCATTCCTTCGCGTTGCTGTTTATCTAGACCTGTTCAATTCAACTGGTATTCCTTGAGTACCTTGAGTAATACGTATGAAGGCAGGAAATATTAACGATTCGTTACTCAAAAATCTTGACTCTGGATTACTTGGACCAGCAACTCCATTCCTTTGTGTTGCTGTTTGTCTGGATCCTTTCAATTAAACTGACTTTCTTTGAGTGTCTTGAGTAATACGTAGAAAGCTAGGAAATTTTGACGATTCTTTACTCAAAAATCTTGAATCTGTATTATTTGGACCAGCATCTCTATTTCTTCGCGTTGCTGTTTATTTGGATTCCCTCAATTCAACTGGCTTTTGGTCAATACCTTGAGTAATACGTAAGAAGCTAGGAAATTTTGATGATTCGTTACTCAAAACTCTTGACTGTGGGTTACTTGGACCAGCAACGCCATTCCTTCGTGTTGCTATTTATCTGCATCCATTCAGTTCATCTGGTATTCCTTGATTTCTTTGAGTAATACGTAGGAAGGCAGGAAATTTTAACGATTCGTTACTCAAAAATCTTGAATCTGTATTATTTGGACCAGCATCTCTATTTCTTCGCGTTGCTGTTTATCTAGACCTGTTCAATTCAACTGGTATTCCTTGAGTACCTTGAGTAATACGTATGAAGGCAGGAAATATTAACGATTCGTTACTCAAAAATCTTGACTCTGGATTACTTGGACCAGCAACTCCATTCCTTTGTGTTGCTGTTTGTCTGGATCCTTTCAATTAAACTGACTTTCTTTGAGTGTCTTGAGTAATACGTAGAAAGCTAGGAAATTTTGACGATTCTTTACTCAAAAATCTTGAATCTGTATTATTTTATCTAGACCTGTTCAATTCAACTGGTATTCCTTGAGTACCTTGAGTAATACGTATGAAGGCAGAAAATTTTAACGATTCGTTACTCAAAAATCTTGACTCTGGATTACTTGGACCAGCAACTCCATTCCTTTGTGTTGCTGTTTGTCTGGATCCTTTCAATTAAACTGACTTTCTTTGAGTGTCTTGAGTAATACGTAGAAAGCTAGGAAATTTTGACGATTCTTTACTCAAAAATCTTGAATCTGTATTATTTGGACCAGCATCTCTATTTCTTCGCGTTGCTGTTTATTTGGATTCCCTCAATTCAACTGGCTTCCCTCGAGTATCTTGAGTAATATGTAGAAAGCTAGGAAATTTTGACAATTCGATACTTAGGAAGCTAAGTGTTTGACACTGGATTGTCTGGACCACCATCGATTCTTCCAAATTACTGTCCACAAATGGTCGTTCAAGCTGACAGACTTTGACTTGCTATTGGATATTACAATAGCAATTTATGAATTGATCGAAGAAAAAGATCTGCAAACTGTTAAGCGAGTTAATTATTATTTAATTATTACTGATCGAGGAGTTGTTTCAGAGTTGTGTAACACGGGTAATTAGCGAGTTGCACATTGCCTAGGAATTTTTACGTCAAATTTTGCCGGATTCGCCGAGATTAATTCAAGCTTCAAGTTTCTAGTCGGAGGTTAAAGCGGTGGAGTTAATAACGCTGCGAGCTCGTGTTGAACGCGAGACACCCGCGTAATATATAACTGATTAAATTTCGTTAAAATTGAACAGTGGTTACAGGGAGGAATGACAAAATTACGCGCGCGTTTAGTTAGGAATGCTTTAATAACAGAGATCATTCCAGCTATGTAAAATATTCGATAATTTACAATTAATTCACGAGCAACTGAAAATATCATACCTCATCGTGACATCTCTTTTCACCGATTTTACAAATTTCTTCTTAATATTCCCACTTGAAACTGTTGTACTCTTTCGCTCTCCTTTCTCAAAAGAAAGGAGAAAAAATCGTGACAAAGTAACCTTGTGATAAGAGATTTTTAACCACAGGATCCCGAGTCGAAGCTTCAATCTCTCCTCCACGAACAGGCACCCCGATCTCGAATTCTCCGCGTTTCATCGAATTTTCCTCCTTCCTTTTTCCCTCGTTTAAGGAACCGCCACCGATAAGAAAATTATATTCGTTCGACGAGGTAAGAGATGAACGTCGAACAGGACAATCTACATATGAAAGACGACGTTGCTCGACGATAAACGCAGCTCCTAAGGAGGTTACCCCGACGTTGTGCCGCGAAATGTCGTCAAGAGCGTCTCTCCTCGTCTCCTTTTCCTGCTTCTTCCTCCCCGGCCTTTTTATCCCGCTGCCGTTCGGGGAATATTAATTCCGCCGAATTACAACGACCAGGAAAAATAAAAACGTTGTTATGCTAATCCGCCGGCGGACTGATTTTTATTCGACTTGCAATTCAAACGAGCTACATGGAAATCGCGAAACATGCAAATGCCGACGTATTTTCCGGCTCTAAAGGGACATACATTCCCCGATTTTCAACGTCACGCACCGCGAGTCCTGACACGGCAACGTTATTTCGTTACGAATCGATTTTTGATCATTTTTTAAATCTGCAAGGAAGGTATCCCTTCGTTCGAGGTGCGAGCAACGTGTCATTCCTCTCTGCTATTTCCTCCATACGGACTGATGAATTTTGGTTCTTCTTTTTGCTAGTAGAATGGACAATGATATAGGAGATCTTTTTTAACGAGTAATTCGCAGTTTAACACTAGAACTACCAACCCAGTGAAAATGACTGGTCCCAGAATTTTCCTTTTTGCAATCACCGAACACATACACCTGCTTTAAGAATAAAATTGGTATCAACTCGTATTAAGAAAGAACTGTAATCAATATATTCACTCATATTCATCGTACCGCTGAAATTACTATAATCTGTGCACGTTATAGTTAGGTACCCATTAAAGATCGGTAGTTCTAGTGTTAAGTAAGGGTGCAAGGGTGCTGGCGAGGTAGATTGTGTGTAGTCGAGACGTAGTGAGTAGAGGATCGTTTTTGAGAGTTAGAATTGAGAGGAACCGAGTGTAATAAGTTAATTAAATAAACCTGTTTTGTCATTAAAAAGTAGTTGTTGTTTAATAGACGCACAGACCTCTGTCTGCATAGGATTAATCTAGCTAGAAATTCTACACTATTTGGGATAATCCAGAAGTTTCTTCTCTCATTCACTCACTCTTAACCCTTTGACTGTCACGCCGAAATCACGTGTTTCAATCGGGACCCCATGTGAGTATTTTTATTATTCGAAGCATATAATGGCAGAATAATAATAAATTAGTGATGTAAAATATCATTCTTACCCATTGGGGAGTTTATCTTATTGGCGATCACGGGTGACCACCTTGGTGTTGACAATTGACTAACTGTCAATTTTCATTCAATTTTTACAATTGTAAATAGTTGAAACGCTCCAGTTACCAATGACCACCATGGCGTCACAAGAGAAACCGTGGCCGGTCATATTTGACCAACGTTGCAGTCAAAGTGGCACTCTTCGATATTTCTCCAACAACTGTTTCATTCCCGCACATTCTTCTAAATATTTTTTCAAAAATCTGAAGGGATCTCGTGAGTATTAATGAAGGAACGCACTATTTCGTATTAGGACAAATTTTATCGCGCGAAGGGGGGCTGATCTTCGGAAAAATATATCCCGCACTCTCTTTGCCAACGAGATGAATTGCTACTTGAAGGAGATTTGAAGACTTTCTGACAAGTAAAAATCCTCCGTTTCCTATACATAGAATTTCCCAACGTTTCAATAGTATCCCCATCTAGAGCAGGGGGTAGCCTAGGTACGAAACGCATCCCTTCCTTTTCCTTTCGTCCCTTCTATCACCCCCGTCACATCGAAGATACCTATGATCAACATACGATCACAGCAATCGTAGTGGAGGACCCCAAGGTATAATACTAGTCGTTTTAGGTTATTTTAGCCGTTAGTTTAATCCCCGTAAAATTATCTCCTTTTCCTTAAAAAGCGGAGCAGAACTTCATACAAAGAAAACAGGAAGGAAACACGGGAAACTTCGCTCTCTAAACTTCCCCTCGACACTCGATATCTCCTACCTCAGCGAGCATCAAATTTCGAAATCCTTGAAAACTTTTATTTTCACGGAATAACTATTTTCATCCTACACCGACGTGGTAGGATATTTCGTTACCAACGAGTCGTCGTCCCTGCTAATCATCAGTTTGATTTCCCCCCTCGTGGTAAATAAAGAAGCCTGTGTTTGATGCTTGAATCCCGCGCCGGAGCAGATGCCTAAGATGCCTGGGCTGCATTCGAGCGCGTCCGTTCGAGACAATTTATTAAACAATCCGACGGAAAATGCTCGGCGAAACGGAAAGGCAGCGACGGTATTCCGTGGTGTTCGTATTAAATTCAGCGAGAGACGCGAGCTCTGGTAATAAGACATCAGACTGGCACGCGGACGTCACCAAGGGGGATGAACCTCGGTCCGGGGAAAAAATACGCGGGAATCGTTGTAGACAGAGGAATATTGCATTCTTGTGTCGAAGCAATTACTCGCGCGCCGAGGTATCGTTCTTCTGTCGCCTTTACACGTCGGGAACTTTCCGCCGTGGAAAAAGGCCAGAGAGGAGGAGCACGGCGGAGGGCGGAGAAGAAAAAAGAGGGATCACTTTTCCACCACCATGGAAAACTCGAGGCAAAGGATCGTATCTAGGACTCCCCGTTTACTTTTTCCCATCCCTCTACTCCTTTTCGCCGGTTTCTCTCTGTCTTTAGCACACGAGTCGCTTGTTCGCGAAAGGACTTCATTTCTGGCTTCGAGACTCGGCAATTTGTGTCTCTTCGTCTCTATGTGGATTCATGACGTTAGTTCTCTCCCGCTGACAGTTCCTTATTTCGCGCGAACTTTTCCTTGCACGTGTGTATGTATGCAATTCCGATATCGATGATTTCGCGAAAATTTAGCATGTAGATAAAGTTAGCGTCTAATTTTCCTCTGTATCTATGCGTGGATTATGAATCATTAGTTCTTCCTATAAAAATAAGTTTGTTACACTTGACTGTCGAATTGGAAAGAATTACCGTGATAAAATTATTCTGACTCAAAATTATTTAGGTATATTGAGCTCTACGCAATACTCGCAGTAGGTCATTGAGATATCACTGAACATTAAGATCATGGGAGTCACAGGAAACATTCGTGTCGTTTCATTGGGAGATAAAGTTGCTCGATAATTATGGGAGTCATCGAGGTCGTGTCATTGTAGGTCAAAGTTATTTGAAAGCCTCGAGAGGTCATCACGATCGCGTTATTGGGGGTTAAGATCATTTAGAGGTTAGGAGGGGTGATTAACGTCGTTGGATTCGTCATGAAATTATTTGAAAATGGAAGGAGCGATCAAAGTCCTGTCATCAGCACTACGTGGAATATACTTACGTTGATATTGTCCTTAACCCTTTCACTCCTGCACACGTTGTATGACATTACGCTATAATAACGGACGTGATGAAACTTCCATAGATTTCAAAGCTGTTAGAGCTTAGAAAATTTTTTCTGATCGCAATCCAACTGTTCTAACGCGTCCTGTCATCTTATCTCTTAGGATAATTAATAAATATCAAGATAAGAGAGAAATTTTATTCAATTTATCATATTAATTCAGAACAGAGCGTTTACCACTCTCTTCGCAGTTCAAAAGTGAAAGGGTTAATGTGTCCATTATCGACTAGTTTAAATTGGTAAAATTCGATCTGTCCTTTAGTTCCTTGCATTTAGATCCCCGTATTAGGGTACCCGCGCACCGAAGATACCGAGAAACGACGTTTCGGATAAAATAAATCCGATCTCGCGTCTCCCCGATGGTCTTCCGGCAAAATCGAGATATTCGCCGTGCAATTTCAAGTGTCGCAATTTTCTGCCCACATAACGATAAAAATGAAAGTTCTCGTAAACCTGCCGCTATCAAATCTTCGCAGCCATCTAGGTAAGCGCAGATTCGCGCGATTCGTCCTGCATCATGCGCCAGGCGTCGACTATTTTTCCGCGCGAGTCCGCTTCTGTATCGCGAAATCGCCTTCTTTTTTCGTTTGACCAGCTTTTTCCCCAGTTTCGTCCTTTTTTCCCCAAGACTCGACTGGGAATTTTCCCTCCTTCTCCCACGGCTGACAGAATGCGATTCAGCTTCCGCGTCCCGTTTCGTTGTTTTCGCCCATGCTCGAAACTGCAACGACGATCTCGTTTCAGGAGGTGTCAGTTTCAGGGAGCTTGGAACGGCGGTTTTAATGGAACTCCGGCACAGGACGCGCCTCGATATCTTCTCGCGGACGATCGATTCTTCTTTTGTTCACCTTTTCAGCCGCGATGTTCCGCAGCTTTTCGTCGCCTCTTAGAACTCCGTCTATTGTTGCGCGCGTTATTAAAATTCGGCTCATAGAACTTTTGTCTGAGAGTTGCGGCTGCCCGACGTCATCCTCCCGATCCTGTCTGAAAAGTGCCGGGAAAGAACGCACAGTTTGTTGTAGGATACTATTTCTTATTATAGAATATTATTTTAGTGAAAACAAACTGTAAACCGATCGATGATCTATGCGTGACATTTCCTAGAAGCAAATGGGAAAAGATACCATTATGAAGGACAATTTTTGGTAGCAAAGTTAGGTCACCTGGTCTCTACTCGGAGGTGAAACGCGAGTCAACGAAATCGTAATCGTTGCGGGGGGCAAATCGAGAATTTGGGAAATGACGTGCTTTTCATGGGGGCAAATCGCTAATGGGTTGAATAATATCAAATAATTAGCGATTGGAAAAAGCACGACATCGAGCTTTGCGAAAAGCATATCAACAGGACCCTCGAAGACACAGGTAGTCTTTAGCGAAGAAGCAATGAAGAGTCCTGGTAGAAATAGATGGTGACCACCATGGACGTGAGTCGTTCGGTGTGAAGAGAGTCAAATTAGAGCATGTTTCCATGTGTTATAGTTATTTTAGCGTTCTTTTCTTGCGTTAACCACTTGCGCTAGAAAGACGTGCCACGCACGTCGTAATACTTTTATCGCAGAATCGGCAACGACGTGGTACACACGTCGCCAGGCAGTTGACACAGAAACACTGAAACGTTCTGACACACGTGTCTGTGAATTTCTTGCTAACGCAAGTGGTTGAATTAGTTTTCCGAGTTTAATGTTCGTATTATTCTGTTCATATTATTCTCTCAAGAAACATACAAATATTTAATTCCTGTACGTTGAAAACAATAAAACCTGTTTTCGGCATCCTACATTATTTATCAAGCATCCGCATGGTCGACATCCTAGTAATTGTTATTTAAATGTACTTTTCAGAATTCGAGTTGATTTTTGATATTTTGCTCGCAATTTTTTCGCTCGAGTTGGGTACAGTTACACGTGTTCTCCTGGGCGTTTGGAAATTGTGTAATTTGAAATTTGGTAATTTTCTTGTACCCCATACGCGTTCACTTTGGTAGTCATTTTTACGGGACTCCAATTACCGAGTAAAAAATGAATCTCCAATTTTCTCTGTATATTCCACAAACGAAACTGCGGGAAAAATTCGCTAAGCTGAAACTATGCTATGATAAAACTGGTTTACACTCGCCAAGTTAATTTTTAATCGAAATTTAACGCACCAGCTTGGTACCCGTTTCATGAAAACAGCTCCCGATGATTGACAAAAATTTCCACGTTATTTTTCCCGTGAAAAAATAACGGCATGATGCATTTCGTACATCTCGTCATACATCTCGAGACAATCGCGAATTTCCACCATCGACGTATCCCAGAAAATTTCTTCGGGGTTCGACCCCTCCTCGCCCCCTTTCGTCGCTAACACCAGTAATATCTCCGGCCACTTGGCGAGTAACAAAAATGGAAGTTTGGTCGGTGCGGGTCGAAATGAAACGGGTGAAATTACAAGCAAACTACCAACCACCCGATAATTGCGAGCGCGTAAGGGAGGGGGTGGGAAACGGTAACCGTGCGCGTTCATTTCGCGAGTTCTCCGGTCGGCAGGACCCCTTCTAGAGAAGACCGAGTTGATTTTGCAGACGATGGCCGGTGGATCAATTACTGGAAGCCGTAAACATCGCACGTAACCCAATCACGAACGCGTGTTGCATGGGGTGTACGGGTCGGGTACGCGAGATCGCTTCGGCCGTCGGTTTATTGCTCGGTATGATTGATCTCGTGGCCGATACTCGCGTGTGCTGTTGCCGCAATTCGCCGTTTCATACCACTGGCCGCTCCACGCCTGAGTCCTCTACTCGTTTAGAAGGGTGGAGCCCGGGTTCGCGTGTAAAAATTGTTAAGAGCGGTCGAGTATGGCGGTCTCGGCTCGGTCGCCGGTCGTGGTCGCGAAAATAAAACGGATCTAGGTTTATGCCCCTTCGTTCGCGTTGCTTGGTAATTCACCAGAGCGTTTGGATATGGGGAGGATTGAAATTGGTGGTTGAGGAATTTTCACAGGTTTGCTTTGGAGAAATTAGAGTAGGAATGTTGGATTGCCAACTGGAATAAACGCAATTAGAATGTTAAAGTGACTTATTCTTATAATTGTGTTCTAAATGCTAGCTCTTGACACTTTGACTACTACGTTGGTCATGTATGACCAGTCACAGAATCTCGTGTGACGCCACCAGAGTGTTTGAACTACATATTTGAAAGCTTACTACAGTAATACTTTTCCACGGATCGTGAATAAAATTTTCTAAAGTATTATTCGTCCTGTAAGTGGATAAATCAAAAAAATTGAATATATAAATCAACCTAAAATTGTGTAATTATATAAAAATTATACAATAATTACAGCCAAAAATCGCGAGAAACGATGGCGATTTAGAAAAAGTAACCGATGAAAGTCAAACGACGCAAAAACATTTCGCGGCCTGTCACGTTCGCCGCTATCTTTCATAAACGATAGGTCAAAATCGGGAAAAACCCGGCAAACTATTTAAAACACAGATCACTCCAAGTAATTAGATTGGAAAATCGTGAAAATCTGAAGAAATTCGGAAAATATAAGCCATGAAAATCAAACGACGCAAAAACTTTTCGCGGCCTGTCACATTTGCCACTATCTTTCATAAACGACCGGTTAAAATCGGGAAAAAACCGGCAAACTAATTAAAACACAGATCACTGCACGGAATTAGGTTGAAAAATCGTGAAAATCTGAAGAGATTTCAAACGACGCAAAAACTTTTCGCGGCCTGTCACATTCGCCACTATTTTTCATAAACGATAGGTCAAAATCGGGAAAAAATCAGCAAACTATTTAAAACACGGATCACTCCACGTAATTAGATTGGAAAATCGTGAAAATCTGAAGAAATTCGGAAAATATAAGTCATGAAAGTCAAACGACGCAAAAACTTTTCGCGGCCTGTCACGTTCGCCGCTATCTTTCATAAACGATAGGTCAAAATCGGGAAAAAACCGGCAAACTATTTAAAACTAAGATCACTCCACGTAATTAGATTGGAAAATCGTGAAAATCTGAAGAAATTCGGAAAATATAAGCCATGAAAATCAAACGACGCAAAAACTTTTCGCGGCCTGTCACATTCGCCACTATTTTTCATAAACGATAGGTCAAAATCGGGAAAAAATCAGCAAACTATTTAAAACACGGATCACTCCACGTAATTAGATTGGAAAATCGTGAAAATCTGAAGAAATTCGGAAAATATAAGTCATGAAAGTCAAACGACGCAAAAACTTTTCGCGGCCTGTCACATTCGCCACTATTTTTCATAAACGATAGGTCAAAATCGCGAAAAAACCAGCAAACTATTTAAAACACAGATTACTCCACGTAATTAGATCGGAAAATTGTGAAAATCTGAACAAATTCGGAAAATATAAGCCATGAAAATCAAACGACGCAAAAACTTTTCGCGGCCAGTCACATTCGCCACTATTTTTCATAAACGATAGATCAAAATCGGGAAAAAATCAGCAAACTATTTAAAACACGGATCACTCCACGTAATTAGATTGG
>NW_016913468.1:0-300 GCF_001483705.2 Eufriesea mexicana | reverse complement strand
AACAAGAGGTGTCCAGACTACTATTGCTTGCATCTACAGGGCCAAACAGACCATATTAGAGAAACGTATAGCGCAGAAATCCTCCGAATAGCAGTGTATAGCGCAAAAGTCAGAGCTACCCTGTCCTAACTTAGCCAAGCCTAACATAAACGTACGTAATCAATCTAAAATAACGTACGTAATCAATCTCAAACTGACGTGGATGGATCACTATTACTGGCCTGCCCAGAGCCAACGAAAGCATACTAGAACAGAGCAGAGCGCAGAAGTACAACGAAAAACACTGTAGACCGCTTAAGT
>NW_016913467.1:9997-10725 GCF_001483705.2 Eufriesea mexicana | reverse complement strand
GCGTTTCCTTTGGTTAGGTTTGGATAGATATGGAAGGAACGGCTTTGTCTTTTGCGCTGTATAATGCTATAGGCTAGATTCCAGCTTAATACTGACCTGTAGAATATTCTGCATGGCGATGCGGATTCAAGCTGTAGCGGTCTCGGCACTTTGGGCTGAGTCATGTTGCGTTCGGTTATGCTATGTTTTGATAGGTTAGGCTAGGATAGCTTTGACTTCCGTGGCATACACAGCTATTCGCTCGATTTCTGTGCTCTACATTACTCTAATATACTCTGCTTGTTTCTGTGAAGGCCAGCAATGCTGGTCTCGGCACTTCATGCTGGGTTAGGCTACGTTCGGTTGGGTTAGGCTGGTACTGGTTGGGTGAGGATATCTTTGACCTTTGTGCTATACGTTGCTATTTGGCGGCCTTCTGCGCTCTACTGTGCTCTACTATACTCTGCTCGACCCTCGGGTGGCGAGCAATGGTAATCGTGGCACGGTAGGTTGTGCTAGGCTACGTTTCGGGATTCTTACGATAGGTTAGGTTAGGAGAGGATAGCTATGAATTTTGTGCTATACACCGTTATTCGGTTGAATACGGTTATCCACGCACTACATTGCCCTTCTATACTCTGTTCGGCCATGGGTATGCCAGAAATAGTGGTCTCGGCACGTTAGTTTGTGCGATGCTACGTTTGGCTAGGATATGTTATTTTGGGTTAGGTATGGATGGCTTTGACTTT
>NW_016913467.1:4392-7621 GCF_001483705.2 Eufriesea mexicana | reverse complement strand
TAACACGACCTGCTGGCATCCACACGACTGCTATTGCTGGCATTCACAGAGCCACGCAGAGCATATGAGGCTAAGGTAGAGCGTAGAAGTCCACCGAACGGCAGTGTATACCGCAAGAGTCAAAGATACCCTTGCCTAACCAAAACGAACATTACATGTTCAAGCGCAACATAGCTCATCCTGGCGTGCATAGACGACAGTTGCTGACATCGCCAGAGCCAAGTACAATACACTGGAGCCCATTAGAGTGCAGAAATACGCCACATTGAAGTTTAAGGCAGAAAACTGGAAGATACCCTAACATAACCTGACACCACCTAACTTAACATAACTTAACCAATCCCAACCTAACGTGCCTAGCCAACTATTGCTGGACTCCCAGTTACCAAACGGGGAGTATTAGGGCAGAGTAGAACTCTGTGGTCCATATAATGGCAGTGTATAGCACGAAAGTCAAAGGTATCCGAACCTAACATAACAAAACGCAACACAACACAGACCAACGTGCCGAGACCAATGCTGCTGGCATCTACATAGCAAAGCAGAATATACTAGATCACAGCACAGCTAGGAAACCCACGAAAAACAGTGTATAGCAGAGAAGTCAAAGCCAGCCTAACCGAACCTTCCCAATCCTAACCTAACCAAGCTTAACATAACTCAAACGAACTTCCCACGACCGCCATTGCTGTCCTCCCCCGAGACAAGCAGATGCTGGTAGAGCAATGCAGTGCACAAATATCGACCGAACAGAAGTGTATAGCACAAATGCGAAAGCTATCCCAACCAAACCTTTCCCAACCTAACCAAGCCAAGCGTAACATAACTAAACACAGCGTGCCGCGCCCGCCACTGCTGGCCTCCGCAGGGCCAAGCAGAACATACTAGGTCACAGTAGATCGCAGTAATACACCACGTTGCACTGTGGGGCACAAAATGCGAAGATATCCTTACCTAACCTGTCCGAGGCTAGCCAAGCAAAAATTAACATAGCTAAACATAACGTGCGGAGAATAATAGTGCTGGCCTCCCCAACACCAAGCAGAACACATTAGAGCACAGTACAGCGCAGGAATCCATCAAATAGCAGTGTAAAGCACAAAAGTCAAAGCTATCCCTTCCTAACCCAAACAAACCTAACATAACCGAACGTAATTTAAACCAACCTAACGTGCTGCGACCAATATTCCTGGCCTAACCTGGGGCGCGCAGAATATAGTAGAGCAGAGTAGAGCGCAGGAATCCACTGAATAACAATTTATGGCACGAAGGTCAGAGCAACTATGTCCTAAATTACCCAAGCGTAGAGGAACCAAACGTAACATAACTCAAACATTCTTGCTGCGACCACCACTGCTGGTCTCCCGAAGCAGGGCAGAACACATTAGAACACATTAGTAGGGCGCAAAAATCCAGAGAATCGCAGTGCATTGCAGAAAGGTCAAGGCTACCCATACCAAGCCAAGCAAACATAGTATAACCAAACGTTGCCCAAGTCATCATAACGAAAACTATTGCTGGCGTTTCCAGGGCCAAACAGAATGTAGTAGAGCACAGTAGAGCGCAGAATTCCGCCGAATAGGAGCGTATAATACGAAGGTCAAAGCTATCCTTACCAAACCTAACATGCCGAAAACACTATTACTCTGCACCCAGAACACAGCAGAACATACTAGGGAACAGTAGAGCGCAGAAACCCGCCGCACAGCAGTGTACAGTACAACGTTCAAAAATACTCAAGCTAGACACTAAATAACCTAAGCTGACCATACATAGCGTATCTCAACATAACGCGACGAGACCACCTTTGATGTCATCCCTAGGTCGAAGTAGAACATACTAGTGCACAGTAGGGAGCAGAAATCCACCAAACAGAGGTGAGAAATCCATCGAACTGCATTGCACGGCACAAAAGCTGAAGGTATCCCAACCAAACTTTTCCCTGTCCAACCTAACCGAACCTAATCTAACAAAACACAACGTGCGGCTCACACTACTGCTGGTTTCTCCAGAACGAAGCAGAGCACTTGAGCGGAGAGTAGAACGCAGGAAACCATGGAATCGCAGTGTATATCAGAAAAGTCAAGGGTACATGTACCTATTCCAAAACCAACACGACATAGCCAAACGTAGAGCAGCTCAAGCTACCATGTCGAGACAGTTATTTCTACCCTTCCCAGAGTCATGCAGGACATACTAGATAGCAATAGAGCTCAGATATCCTCCGAATGGCTGTGTACAGCATAAGAGTTAAAACCATACTGACCAGACACAGCCTGGCCCAACCAAACCGAACGTAACCAGACTCAACGTATCGTGCAGAGGCCACTATTGCTGGCCATCCTAGAGCCAAGCAGAAAGCATTCGAATGCAGTAGGGCGCAGTGATCCTCCTAATAGCGGAATAAAGCACTAATGTCGGAGATATCCTCTCATAACCCATCCAATGGTAACACTACTAAACGTAACCAAGCCGAACCTATCGTACCGCGGCGAAAATTGCTTGCCTCCCCAAAGCCAAGCAGAACACGTTAGTGGTTTGTGCAACGCAGAAATCCATCGGATTTCCGTGTATATCAGAAAACTCGATGCTACCCAAACCAAACACAGAACCAACAGGACATAACCAAGCGTAGCATAACTCAACCGATCCTGCCGAGGCCACTACTTCTGATCTACTCAGAGCCAAACAGGGCATACTAGAGCTCAGCAGATCGTAGAAATCCACCGAATGTCAGTGTACAGCACAATAGCTAAAGCAACCCTTGCCAAACATAGACAAACCCGACCTAACAGAACTTACCATGAACCACAATAACGTGCAGCGACCACTATTGCTTGCCTCCCCAGAGACTAGCAGAACGCATTAGTGGAGAGTAGAGCGCGGAAATCCATAGAATCGCAGTGTACACCGGAAAAGTCCATGCTACCCAAACCTAACACAAACAAACGGAACATATCCAAACATAGCATAACTCAAAACCAACGTGCCGAGACCGTCATTGCTGCATTCCCCAGAGCCAAGCAGGACATACTAGAGCACAGTAGAGAGCAGAAGTCCACCGAATAGCAGTGTACAGCATAAAAGTTAATGCTATCCTAACCAAACTTAGCCGAACCCAACCTAACCGAGCGTAAACTGACAAAATGTAACGTGTCGAGACCACTGTTGCTGGCTTTCACAGAGCCAACCTGAAAATACTAGAACTCAGTTGGGCGCAGGAATTCAC
>NW_016913467.1:0-346 GCF_001483705.2 Eufriesea mexicana | reverse complement strand
CCCCCCCCCCCCCCGGCGCCAAGCCAAGCAGAGTATACTAGGGCAAAGTGGAGCGCAAAGATCCACTGAATTGCAGTGAGCAGCGCAAGAGTTAAAGTTAACCTAACCAAACTTAGCGTAGCACATCATAACTGAACGTAATTGACTCAACATAACGTGCCGAGACTGCTATTGCTGGCCTCACCAGAGACAAGCAGAACACGCTAGTGGAGAGTAGAACGCGGAAACACACGGAATCGCAATGTACATCATAATAGTCACAGCTACCCAAACGAACAGAACATAACGAAGCATTGCCTAACTCAACCTAACTTGCCGATGCCGCTATCGCTACCCTCCACAGAGC
>NW_016913466.1:0-234 GCF_001483705.2 Eufriesea mexicana | reverse complement strand
CATGCAGACAGCCATACATCCATACATTCATACTTCCGTACATCCGTCCATTCATACCTCAATCCAACCATACATGCGTCAATCCAAACAGCCATCCATCCACACAAACATTAATCCATACATACATCCATTCATACATCCAACTTTCCATACATCCATCCATCCATACACCCAACCATCCACACATCCATCGTACCATACATCCATCCATCCATACTTGCACCCATCCACACA
>NW_016913465.1:0-4174 GCF_001483705.2 Eufriesea mexicana | reverse complement strand
GCTATATACTGCTTTTTGGTGGATTTCTGCGCTCGGCAGTGCACCACTATATTCTGCTTGGCCCCTGGGAGGCCAGAAATAGTGGTCGCGGCACTTACGTTCAGTTAGGCTAAGGTAGGTTTGGTAATGTTATCGTGGGTTAGGTTCGGACAGCAATGACTATTGTTATGCACACAACGAATCTATGGATTTCGTTGCTCTGCTGTTCTCTAATATTTCCTACTCGACTCAGGTGGCGCCAGGAATAGTGTTCGCGTCACGTTATGTTGAGGTACGTTACGTTCGCTTAGGTTATGTTATGACAGGTTAGGTTGGGATATTCTCGACTTTTGCGCTATTCACTTCAATGTGGTAGATTTCTGCGCACTACAGTGCTCCAGCACAATCCCCCTGTCCCTGTGGAGGCCAGCAATAGTGGTCTCGTCATGTTCGATAAAGCTATGTTACGTTAGGATACGTTAAACTTGTCTATGTTAGGATATGCTACTTCGGCTCTTGTGCTTTACACCGCTATTCGATGGACTTCTGCCCTCTATATAGCTCTACTATTCTCTGCTCTACTCTGGATGGCGAGCAATATTGGTCACGCCACGTCATGTTCAGTTACACTATGTATGGATTTGTTAGGTATGGTCACGTTTGGTCTGAGTATGTATGACTGTTGTGCTGTACACTGCAATGGGGTTGATTTCTGCGCCCTGTTGTGCTCTAGTGTGACCTGCTTGCTTCTGGAGAGGGCAGAAATTGCGCTCTCGACACGATAGGTTGAGTTATGCTATGTTTGGCAATGTTCTGCATGCTTGGGTTAGATTTTGCTAGGTCTGTATTCCCTGATATACACTGCCATTATATGGATTTCTGCGTCCTACTCTCCTCTAACATGCTCTGCTTGTATCTGGGGAGGCCAGCAATGGTGCTCGCGGCATGTTAGCCTGAGTTAGATTACGTTTGGTTATGTTATGATTGGTTGGGTTAGGAGAAGATATGTTGCACGTTAGTGCTGTAGTCTGGCATTAGGTGGATTTCTGCGCCCTACAGCGCTATAGAATTTTCAGCCTGGCTCTATGAAGGTCAGCAATAGTGGTCCCGGCAAATTAATTTGAGGCAAGTTACGTCAAGTTAGGCTGGGTTACGCTAAGTTTGGTTGGGATAGCTTTAGCTTTTGTGCGTTGCACTGCTATTCGGAGGACTCCTGCGCTGTGCAGTGCTGAAGTATGTCCGTCTTGGTTCTGGCGGGGGGCAGCAGTAGCGGTTTCGGCACGTGAGGTGTAATCAGGCTGTGTTCGAATATGCCCTGTTGGTTTGGGTTAGGTGCGGGTGGCTTTGTCTTTTCTGTTATACACTTCGATTCTATGGATTTCGGTGCTCTACTATCCACTAATGTGCTCTACTTGGTTCTGGGGCGGCCAGCCACAGTGGTCGCTTCACGTTTGCTTGGGTTATGTTACGCTCGGTTATGTCCAAATTTGCTAGGTTCGGAGAGGATAGCTTTCACTTTTGTGTTATAGTCTGTTGTTAGGAGGTGGAGCAATAGCGACTTCGGCAGGTTATGTTGAATTAGGCTATGTTAGACTAAGTTGTGTTTTGTTTGGGTAGCTGCCACTTTCCCGATATACACTGCCATTTTATGGATTTCTGCGACCTACACTCCACTAACGTGTTCTGCTTGGCTTTAGGGAGGCCAGCAATAGTTGTCGCGGCACGTTAGTTTGGGTTAGATTACGTTTGTGTATTTTACGATTGGTCGGGTTAGGATTGGGCAGCTTTGACCTTAGTGCTATAGTCTGGTTTTTGGTGGTTATCTGCGCTCTACAGTGCTCTAGTATTTTTATCTTGGCTCTGCGAAGGACAGCAACGGTGGTCTCGGCATGTAACGTTGAGTCACGTTACGTTCGGCTAGGTTGGGTTAGGCTAAGTTTGGTTAGGGCTGCTTTAATTTTTTGCTGTGAACTGCTATTTGGAGGAACTCTGCTATCTACTGTGCTCTAGTATGTCCTGATTGTCTCTGCGTAGGGCAGCAATAGCGGCCTCGGCACGTTAGTTTGAGTTAGGCAGTGTTTGCTTATGTTCTGTTGGTATGGGGAGCTTTGACTTTTCCGATGTACAGCGCGTCCATGGCCTTCTGAGTTCGATGCACCACTAACGCGTCTTGCTTGGCTCTGAGGAAGCCAGAAATAGTGCTCGCGGCACGTTGGGTTGAGTCTGGTTACTTTGGTTATGTTACAATTGGTTAGGTTAGGAGGGGATAGCTTTGGCTTTAGGGCCATAGCCTGCTGTTAGGTGGATACCTGGGCCCAAAAGTGCTCTAATATGCTCTGCTTGGCTCCGGGGAGGCCAGCAATATCGGTCTCGACACGTCATGATTAGTTACGCTACCTTTGGATGGGTTAGGTAAGGTCACGTTAGGTCGGAGTATATTCCACTTTGCGCTATACACTGCAATGCAGTGGATTTCTGCGCCCTGCTCTTCTCTAGTATATTCTGCTTGGCACTGGATATGCCACCAGTGGTGGTCTCGGCACGATATGTTGAGATATATTACGTTTTGTCGTGCTTGTTTGGGACAGTTTCGGTCGGGCTATCATTGACTCTTGTGCTTTTCACTGCAATGTGTTCTGTTTCTACACACTGCTTTGCTGTAGCATACTCTGCTTGGCTCTGCGGAGGACAGCAATATTGGTCTCGGCACGTTAGGTTGTGTTAGTGTGCGTTTGGATGTGTCACGTTTGGCTAAGTTAGGGGAGGAAAGATCTGACTTTTGATCGGTACAATGCTTTTCGGTGAACTTCTGCCCTCTGCTGTCGTCTAACATGTGCTGCTCGGCTCCGAGGTGCCAGCAACAGTGGTAGCGTCATGTTAGTAGCAGGTATGTTACGTTACGTTATGTTAGGTTTGTTTGGGCAAGGCTACGATAGCTTTGACCTTTCTACTGTACACTGCCGTTATATAGTCTCCTGCGCTCTACTCTCCTCTAATATGTTCTGCTTGGCGATGTCGAGGTCAGAATAGTGGCCTCGGCACGTTAGATTGGGTTACGTTGCGTTTGGTCATGTTACGCTTGGTTATGGTAGGATAGGTTAACTTCTTAGTTCTGTGCCATACACAATTACTCGGTGGACTTCTACCCTCAGCTGTAATCTAATATGCTCTGCTTTGCACTGCGTATACCAGAAATAGCGTCCGCGACACGTTAGGAATGGTTAGGTTACGTTCGGTTATATTAGGTTTGTTTGGGTTTGGTTGGGATATATTCGAATTTTGTGCTGTACACTGCTATTCGATGGATTTCTGCGCACTACATTGCACTACCATTCACTGCTCGACAATGGGGAGGCGAGCAGTAGTGTTCGTGGCACGTCAGGTTGAGTTATGCTGCGCTTAGATAGGTTAGGCTAGGTCCGGTTAGGTTAGGATATCTACGGCTTTTGTAGCTTTCCCTGAAGTGCCGTGGAATTCTGCTTTGTAATGTGCCCTAATATGCTCTCCTAGGCTTTAGGACTGGGGCCAGAATAATTGTTCCCCTCACGTCAGGCTTAGTTACACTATGTTCGGATATGTTCTGTAAGGACAGGTTAGGTCAGGGTATGTTTGGCTTTTGTGCAATACACTGCAATACGGTGGATTTCTGCTCCCTGCTGTGCTATAGTGTATTCTGCTTGAATATAAGGAGGCCAGCAATAGTGGTCTCGGCACGTTAAACTGCGCTATGCTACTTTTGGATTTGTTACGTTTGGCGATGTTAGGATAGGATAGTTTAGACTTTTGTGCTATACACCGGTATCCGCGTGTTTCTGCGCTCTACTGTGCTATAATGTGCTCTGGTTGGCTCTGTGGTGGCCAGTAATAGTATTCTCGGCACTTTAGGTTGAGTTAAGTTACGTACCTTTGTGTTAGGTTAGGAAGGTTTGGCTAGGATGTCTTTGACTCTTGTGCTAAACACTGCTGCTCGCTGCATTTCCGCGCCCTACATTACTCTACTGTACTCCGCTCGACTATGCGGAGGCGAGCAGTGGTTGTCGTGGCACGTTAGTTTGGGTTAGGATACGTTTGGATAGCTTAGGTTAGATATAGTCTGGTTAAGCTACGGTATATTCGATTTATATGCTATACTCTGCAATGCGGTGGAATTATGCGCTCTGCTGTGCTCTAATATGTTCTGCTTGACACTGGGGAA
>NW_016913464.1:0-677 GCF_001483705.2 Eufriesea mexicana | reverse complement strand
CATGGTGCTCCAGGCCAACCTGAACCACTCGCGGGCGTCGCAGGACATGCTCCTGCAGACGCTCGTTGAGCATGGTGTCGGGCTGGCTGTTACCGCAGAGCCGTACCGTACCCTCGACCAAGACGTGTGGTTCGGGGATCGGGACGGCTCCGTGGCGATCATCGCCAGGGGACTACGGCAGACACCCGCACCAACGCTGCTTCACAGCGGTGAGGGATTCGTGGCGGTCTCCTGCGTGACGACGTAGTCGTGGTGGGGTGCTACGTCTCCCCCAGCCGCGGCCTCTCGTCGTGCGAGAGGTTTCTGGACGAGCTCGGAGGTTTCTTTAGGGGACGCATGGCTCATCCTATTCTGGTCCTGGGGGACTTCAACGCCCACTCCGTGGCGTGGGTTTCCCCGCGAACAGACGCTCGGAGAGAGGCCCTGCAAGATTGTGCCGCGGGGTTGGACCTGCGGTTGCTCAATCGGGGTTCCGTAAGCACGTGCGTTTGGTGGAACGACACGTCCATCGTGGACTTGTCGTTCGCATCGCTGGCAGCTGTGCGGCGGGTCACCGGCTGGAGGGTGGCGGTGGAGGTGGAAACCCTCAGTGACCACTTCCACATCACCATGAAGCTTGCCGTCACTCCTCGCACCGGTCTGGAACCACCCAGCGGGAAGCACACCACCGCGCCGCG
>NW_016913463.1:217916-232434 GCF_001483705.2 Eufriesea mexicana | reverse complement strand
ATTTATGAACTTTTATAACTGTATCGCATAGCTGGTTCCTTGCGCAGCATTCTTATACAATTTCTGCACATAATTTGACGCTAATTAGTTTGTTATTATTACTTACTTGACGACGTACGTGTTTTGATAACAACGATTGGCACGATGGTCCAACAGAATAATTAATTATGAACGAAATTAGAAGTAAAATAAGAACAAAAATGATATGAGAATGTTCATAAAGATATTGTTTTTATAATGTGTGCATATAATTTGTAAATTAATTGCATAAAAGATTGTAATTAATGAAAGACTAATAATATTATCAGCATCAATTCGAACATTTTGAGTTATAATTATACATATACTATTATACGTAAATTATAATACTTATCCTTAGTAACAAATTATTAATGTTAATAACAAATTGTTCACAACGCAAATTTATAATAAAAGTGAAAACATTAAGGAATAACTGGCTATTACTTGAACTTGGAAGGAATTTGTGTCAAAATGTAACTACAATTTGCAAAAAGTTTACAAACTATTACACTCATTGTTTATAACAAATTAATATTGTTAATAACAAATTGCTCGCAACGTATATTTATAATAAAAGTGAAAAAATTAATAAATTATTGCCTACTACTTAAACAAACGACGTATTCGTGTTAGAATATATTCGGAACTTACAAGAAGTTAATAAATTAATAAATTTATTGTTAATAACAAATTAAAATTGTCGATAACAAATAGTTTGCAACGTATATTAACGATAAAAGTCAAGAAAGTTAATAAATTATTAGTTATACAGCGGAAAAGTAACTCTTAAAGGAATCGGTAAAGTTCGGAAATTTTCGCCGATCTTCGCCCGGCCGCCGCTATATAAGGGGCCCGCGTGCAGGCTCGAGCCAGTTGTCGCTTCGACTTCGGAAGGACCTGGTTAATATTCTTTCTTTTTTGTTTCAGGTTTTAATTATTTCTTCTTTCAGATTCTATTTCTTTTATTCTAGATTTCATTGTTTGTGCATTCAAGTGTTTTGTACACTATGCGAATGCTTCGTCGTTGGTTTATTTGTATGTCATCGTTGGCTAGATCAATGGTTATTCAGTGACCATTGTCCACTCTCTTGAATAATTTAATAATAATTTCTCCTTTCAGGGACTAATTATTTTTTGTTTCAGGTTTTAATTATCTTTCTTCTTTCAGATTCTATTTCTTTTATTCTACTTGTCTTTGTTTCAACATTCGAGTATTTCGTTTATTTGTATATCATCGTTGGCTAGATCAATGGCTATTCAGTGGCCATTGTCCACTCTCTTAAATAATTTAACAATAATTTCTTCTTGCAGGTTTTATTTTTTTCATTCTATGTGTCTTTGTTTCAGCATTCGAGTATTTCGTATAATATTCGAATGCTTCGTCGTTGGTTTACTTATGTCTCATCGTTGGCTAAATCTTTCCTTTCACAAATTTTACGACTTCCGTTCGATTTGTTTTCGTTAGAGCGTTCGAGTATTTCGTATAATACTCGAGCGCTTCCTCGTTGGTATGTTTATATCTCACCGTTGGAATGTTTCTGTCTCGTAGTTATGTTGCTCAGGTCTCGTCGTTGGCTTGCTCGTTCCATTTGGTTATTATCCTTGATGGTTTCCTCGTACTAATCCCTTTCCTTTCAGCTACATATTAACAATAATATATTCTGTTTTAGCTTTTAGGTTTCTCAAGATTCTGTTTGCGACACATCAATGAACGATGCGTGCGTTTACTTTTAAGTAATCATAAGATAGATCCATAGACTAAGTATCATGTGCGCGCTATCTGTACAAAGGTAAGCTACCTAACTTGGAGCGAAATTTATAAATTCTCTATCATTTTCTTATCCCCCTCGTTTAGCAAATAGAACATAATTGTTCTCGCGATAATCGCGATCGTTCGTAAGTACCGACTAGCCTACGCGACGTGCTCTCGTGTACTCGATAAGTACATGCTTCATAAGTCATCCTCACGACTCGTCTCCGACACTCATTTCCAGTCACTGTCAATCTCGTCATGCATCGGGTTCCAGGGTGACCCCCTCGGATCAGTGCGTCTTCTGACCTCGACCGGGCGGTCCGCTGCCTAAGTCGTACGCGACTTGGGCTCGGGCACATGCTGGCTGACGGACTAGTACCATCTACGGTTAGACCACAGGGATGATTAAGTTCTACCCCGTGTGGCTGGGATGCGAAGTGTCTGTCTTGGCCGGCAACCGCCCAGCTGGGCCCTCCTGTTGACACTAGAAGTTTCATTGGTTCAGGGACTATCCTTGGTCCACGTGTAAGTCTTGGCGAGTGCGACAGTGACTGGAATTGAGCTAGGCCCGATCGGGAGAGTGCCGAGGTATGAAGTTATCTTGTACACGGGAGTGCGACGCGTAGGCTAATCAGTCTTTCGAATAATCGCGAATCCTTTTGTAAGACACGAAATAAAATAATGTGTCAGTAGAGTCACTTTAATTTAATTCGCTCCAAGTTAGATTAGAATATCTTTGATACGGATTGCGCCAGTAGGATGTGCCACTAGGGCGCATGTCGGGTCTCGATGCGTAGCCACCTCCACGTGGTGAGACCTGGTAATTGGTATCGGAAACGATACCAAGCTAAGAGCTACGCACCAAAGTTGAAATATTAGTTATAAGTTAGTTATAAATTAGTTATTACTTAGTTATAAGTTATGACTAAGTTAGTAGTAAACTTAAAATATTTCCTATTTATTATAAATTTTCAATGTCTCTCTTTAACCTTGAAAATAAATACTGGATAATATCTCTTGTAGTAGTATGTAAATTAAAATATATTATGGAGCAATTTCGATTAATTATTCGTGTTGAAGGAAGCAAACTCGACAAGAATTACCCAATGGATATTATAAATTAAAATTCGTATCGAACAGAATAATCACTCTAGTCTCCAGTTATTTGGAGAAATTATTATTATAATATTTTATAATATTAATTATAATTATAATTATTATTAATAATATAAATTATTAATTATATATGTATATATTCAAAATCTATGTTAACCATTATCACAGTTTGAAGTCTTGGCTTGGGGTGGTGGAAATTTAAAACGATTTGTTGAAGTCGAGAATTGTTTGTCGGAGTTTAGGGTGATTTGTAGTGATTCGAATTAATTTGTAGAATAAAAATATAATTTGGGGAAGTTCGAGGTAGATTGTAGAAAAATTAAATATTTTTAAAGGAGTTTCGAATGAGTTTTGTAGGAAAATTCGAAGTTGCTTGTGAAAGTTTGAAATTGTTAATGGGAACCTAAACTAATTTATGAACATTCAAACTAGACTATAGAAATTTGAAATGATTTACGGAAATTAAAAATAATTTGCGAAAATTCGAAGCAACTTGTAGAAAGCTGAAATAATTTATAAAAATTTCGAATTGGTTCCATTAGATATTGGCATCCCAAGCATACTTGTCCCTTTTTTACAGACACCGCTCCTTTATTATATCAACACATATATATTCAAAACCTATGTTAACCATTACCACACATCGACCACTAAAATCAAAATAAAACAAAAGAAGGAAAAATAAATTCGCAAAATCATCCTCATCCATTTGAACCAACCAAAGACCACTATTTATCGATGATAAAAATCGCCTGGATCATGCACGAGACAACACATCAGAGATCTGAGCTCGGAAATCCGTGACGAATTCTGCTACTCGTTTATACACCTCTCCAGGAAGTTCATCGAATCGGTGCACCGGCTCCATTACTCCGTCTGGCGCGACAGAAAATCCGCAGACGGAAGGAAGGAGCACGCGGAAATTACCAGCCGTCAGAGGAAGTAGACTGATTCGCGAGCCGGGCCTTTCGAATGTAATTTCTTTCTGTACATGCACGTCGCGTGGTATCCATGGTATTTCCCGTGGGGAGCCTCAGATTGAAGATTACGATGCAGTTATCTTCCTTTAATCCGGCCCACCCTCGGCCCCGTGCTTCGGCCCGGTTGCCCTGTAGCTCTTCATTACCACTGCGCCCCTTGGGATCCATTCGTGCTTGTTAAGCCTCCACGGTGGCGCTATTGTCCGACACTCGATCAGAATTTCTCCCGATTACGAAATCATCGTGGCCAGGTTGCGGTGGGAACTTTGAGCAGGCCAGAATCTTGGCTGATCGTGCAGACGAGCGGGTAGGCATGATTAAGAGGAGCGTTTGATAGGCCAATAGGGGGGATAGACGCGTTAATTGGATTTTGCAATTATTTGTCGATCATTCGACGGTGAATGGCTTTAGTGTTTGTTTCGCGAGCTTTCGTTGCGATTGGTTCAGGTGAACTTGCTGTTCGCTGTTTGCGATGTTGGGTCTTTCGCGTTTGATTCGTGTTTGGGGATCTTTAATTTAGAAAATTGGGATTGGAAATAGTGAATCACTTTCTGGGTGACAGTAACCATTTGTCATGAGTTTCTAAACGTACCAATCGGATTCTGTAAGGATTTCTTGATTGTTTATTGAATAATTGGCTTCAGGATTTATACTGTGAGGGCTTTTGGCAGTTTCTTGAGGTAAATTGCTATTTGGTGCATTACAACGTAGGCTCTGCTCTGTTTAGTTCATATTTGAGGATCTTCAGCTTAGAAAATTAGGATTGGAGATAGTGAATGCCCTCCTAAGTGACAGTAACGATTTATCAAGAGTTTCTAGGCGTACTAATCGAATTCTGCAAGAATTCGTTGATCATCTATTGGATAATTGGCTCAGAGTACGCTTTATGAGGCGATTAGCCTCTTAGCGATTTCTTGTACTAATTCAGCTTAGAAAAATAAAATTGGAGATAGTGACTTATTTTTTAAGTAACAGTAACAATTTGTCATAAGCTTTTAGACCTACCAATCGGATTCTGTAAGGATTTGTTGATTGTCTATTGAATAATTGGCTTCAGGATTTATTTTATGATACCTTTCAGTGATTGGATGAGCTAAACTTGCTATTTGGTGGATTGCTATGTAGGCTCTGCTCTATTTAGTTCCTATTTGAGGATCTTCAGCGTAGAAAATTGGGATTGAATTTTTCGTAAGATTCTAAGCATAGCCTAGACGTGCAACAGTCGGATTCTGCAAGGATTTGTTGATCGTCTATTAGTAACTGTGCTCAGTTTTCCCTCTGTGAGTTATTTTCGCAGTCACCTAAGTGCACGTTCGCTATTCACTGTGACACTGAGCCTGTTGTATGAGGTTTGTATTTAGATCCTCAAACCCGAGCTACAGCTAGTGTCGCGTGGCGTAAGTAGCTAACACATTCGTCACCAGTTGTATTTTAGCTGACATTCCAGTCGCACTAATTGGATTCCACGGTGATTTGTTAGTTACCTATTAACTATAACTGGATCAAATATAATTAGATTAAACTCTTGCCTTGCGAGTATTTTAACGGATACTTAAACGAAGTGATTCTCACTCTGAAGTATTGCAATCAAAACTAGTCAAAATTTTAAATTAATTGTTCTCCAAATATTCATATTCATACTGTTCCCAATAATCACTAAAAGTATAAACTACTCCACCATCTCTATTTCTACCAAAATTCATTAGCATAAACAAACCAATTAGCATAATTAAACTTGTGTTAGTCGTGGATATTATATTTAAATGAAAAATATTATATATTTATTAATTATTATTATATTTCAGAGTAAAAATTGTCGAAGAAATATAATTTATATCATTTATATTTTCTCATGTTACTCACTCGCTTAGTCACGTTTACTCTGAATCAATTCCAAATTGTAACTGACCTGTCCAAATATTCTCTCAATTTCTCTTTCTCTTTTCTTTCATACATCACATTAATATATACAGTACAGGCCACACTTCGTTCATTACACGCATACTCGACCCACATATTCTTTCTTACACGCATAATTTATTTTACACCAATATATATATTTATAACTTATAATTTATATTTTTTAAATATTTTATAATTTATAATTTATATATTTATAATTTAAAGAATTTATGTCAACCATTAACACATTTTGATCTGATATACCGATCATACAATGCCAATGATAATAACAATAATTAATACTAAACCTACCTACCATGGTCTAAATCATCGTTTACCAAACTTTCATTAAAAATTCCACGTTCAACGTTATCATCTTAATCATCATACTCGTCTTCATTATTTTTCTTCCAATATACGTATAGTCATTTTCTCAGCATCTCCCATTATTCCATTTTTTAATGTTTCTACAACTTCTCCATTCACCGGTTATATGACCGTGGTAGGTCTAGTATTAAAATGAAAATAAATTGACTTCAGATAATTGTCCAATCTAAATAAAAATCAATAAATCTAATAAAAATGAATCTAAATGAAATAAAAAGGAATGTCAAAGGAAGCTGCTCCTCTTTGACAACAACGAGAATGAAAAATCAGAAGCAGGTTACCTAACCTAACCTCTCCGGTACCCTTAGTTCCCAATACCTAAATACACCCCATAAGTTTATGCCACTATTCTCCTCGCATCAAACACAGGAATAAGTTGTTCAATAGCGAGTTTGTTTATCGATTCCAACGTTCTTAAACGTGGCACATAGCCTGCACTCGAAATTACAGGGAACCTTCATCGACGATTACTACGAAGGCGACGACCTCGCACCGTAAAACGTGTCTACACACGCTCCGAGTTTATGCAGGGTGTAAATCGCTCCTCGACAACCACGCCCCGACTTCCTTATTGTCAAATCATCCCACCGAGGTTACTGAATCGCCAACTATCGCGTGGGACGTCGAACCGACTCCCGGACAACTGCAAAATGAATAAAACATGGAAGCTGAAAGTGTCGAGCGTTAATAGCGTAGGGGAACTCTTAAAGCCTTGGCTTGGAAATAAAATAGTTAAGATGGCGGCTGAGAAATGGTAGTTCTACTTCGCACAGGATCTGTGACATAAGGAACAACAGGTTAGGAGAGCTAGTGTTTTCTTATTGAATTGAGGTTAGTTCGGAGGTCACTAGGAATGTTACTAGATCTGGTTCTGGGGGAATACAACTGTCTAGTTTTATGGAGGTATCCATTTTTGAGAATTTACTAGGATGGAGATACGATGATTTATTCGTGTTTATGGTGTAAGTATGGTGTTTACGAGTAGTGTGTAATTTTTTGGTTAATTATTATGGGGATGATTAATTGGTTCTTAATATTATCATGAGTGATGATTTTGTATGATGTTATATAGCATTGTGAATATTAATTGCTTAGTGTATGGAGTATAATTAATTGACACGTTATGTCTGTTAGAAAAATGAAAATTTTTGCAGAGTGATTTTAAAATGATTTTAAAAATCGTAGTATGGTACGTGTTTGGCTGTTCCATGAAATTTTCTCATGTGTGAAGGTTGGTAATGGGGTAATTCCGTTATATTGTAAATAGTATTAAAGTAATGGAATGATATTGAATAATGGGAGTCAGGAAAATGCTAACTAATGGACTAATATCGAGTAATGGAATGGTATTTTCATGAAGCGTAATGGGAAAATTTGGATAAAATGTGTACGTCGCTCATTTATCATTTACATAAACACGAAAAATTTAATAATAATATTTAAATTTAATTAATAATATTTAAGTGATTCTAATAATTTTCTACCTATTCTTTACGATTTAACATTTTATTATCCATTATCCACAAATCTAAAAATTCTCAGTTCTTAAAATTTACCAAAACTCTCACATCTCTGAAAATCCCTAAAATTCTCACATCTCTAAATATTAAAAAAAATTCCAAAAATTCCCCAAATTCTCAAATCTCAAAAATTCTTAAAAATTCCCTAAAGTTCCCAAATCTCTAAAATTCTCCAAAATTCTCAACTCTCAAAAATTCCCCAAAGTTTTCAAATCTGTAAAATTCCCCAAAATTCTCAAATCTCAAAATTTCCAGAAATTCTCAAATCCCCAACCTTCCCAAAAATTCTCAATCCCTCAATATAAATTTCCAAAGCAATAATTCGCGGCATTACCCAGAGATACCATGGCAACTCGCGAAAAACTCGAGAACTGAAAATTTCCCACACAGAAACGAGGGAAAATTCCAACGTATGCAAGTCCTTCTCCCTTTGCCGATAACTCGCGAAATCTTGAATTAATTCCGGAGGCGGCGAACGGCCGCTCGTAATGAACGTAGACGCCTCCGCGAGGTTTGCTTCCCCTGACTAGATGGCTAGGACGGGCGAAATAACCGAAAACGAGGAAAAGGCAGAGGGGAAATGACAACATGCGCGCGAGCGCCAGACGAGTCGGAGCAAAGTGGCGTGAAAATAAACTCGGCCCAAGCAGCACCGGCGAAGTTTATTGCATACGACCGATTTTCAGAGGAGAAACAGAGTAGACGGATGAGCGAACAGGTTACTTTCCAGAAGGAACAAAACAGGAAAAAGTGCACCTCCTCTGACGGCGAGTTCGGGACTCGAGAGATATTGAAATCAACCGAGGGATGTTTTTTGAATAGAAATCAGGTTTTACGTGTCTTTTACGTTCCATTTTATTTTTCTGAAATTTTTAGGTGATTGTAGAGAATGCTTTGACTATTTTGGGGGTGAGAGAGGGTGGCATTTGGATATCTTTAAGAATTTTGAATATTTTATCATATTTTGCAGGAGAGAATTTATTTTTCTAGAGTTCATTGTGAAAATAGAATTCTGTGTAGCTTTGTGTTTTGTATATATTTGTACGTATAATAATATAATGTATAGTAATGTATAGTATATAATGTGTAGTACTACTATATATAGTATTATTACTATTAGATTGGTGCATATGAAATGTCGGATTTTTTTGCATACGAACGTTTGTCTCCCTGCTTTTGTTATACTTTTGTTTTTGGCATAACCTCGTTTATAGTCGTACTGTCCATTGCCATAGTCACATTTCAACAAAGGCGATTTTCGCGAAAGTGTTCCCTTTTGTTATTTGTTTTGAATTTTGTACCAGTATGAATTCAACCGATATTCGTGTAATTTTTTTGTATGAGTATAAACTTGGTAATGATGCTGCAAAAGCTGCACGCAACATAAACCAAGCGTTTGGGGAGAATACAGTTAACGATTGGAAAGTGCAGCGTTGGTTTGAAAAATTTCGTTCTGGTGATTTTTCACTACAAAATGATCCGCGTGGAAGACCCAAAACTTCTGTGAAAAATGATGATCTGAAGGCATTGGTGGAAGCGAATTCACCTGTATCCACGAGAGAACTTGCTACCAGGATGAACGTCAACCATACAACAATATTACGACATCTTTCTGAAATTGGCAAGGTAAAGCAAATGGATAAGTGGGTACCGCACGAACTAACTGAGCGAAATAAGTTGGAACGGTTGAACGTATGCTCATCGTTACTAACCCGATTCCATCGAGAGCCATTTTTTGATCGGATTATTACCTGTGATGAGAAATGGGTTCTTTACAACAGGAAAAGGTGTGCTCGGTGGCATGATAGGGATGAGGTTTGTGCCCATATTCCAAGTCCATAACTTCATCCACGGAAGATTTTAATCACAGTTTGGTGGAATATGACTGGGGTAATTTATTACTTGTTCCTTCGAACTGGGGATACAATTACACCGGAAAAGTACTGCTAGCACATTGATGACATACACGAAAAATTGAAAATTATACGGCCATCACTTCTCAATCGGCATGGCCCACTACTTCTCCATGACAATGCTCGGTCGCATACCTCGCACAAAACAATTACGAAATTAAATGAATTAAAATATGAAGTCTTGCAGCACGCAGCCTATTCACCTGATCTCTCGCCAACGGACTTTCATTTTTTTAAACATATAGAACTGTTTTTACGGGCTAAACAGTATGAAAATGAAGACAGTATGAAAAATTCAATATCAGAGTTTATTGATTTTAAAGACCAGAATTTTTTTTAGACACGCATCTATGCTTTAAAGTCTCGTTGGGAAAGGTGTATTGAAGCGAATGAGGCATATTTTGATTGAATAAACAGAATTTGAAAAAAGATATGCAGTTTTATACATTCACTTAAAAATCCGACATTTCATACGCACCAACCTAATACTTTACATCACGGAAAACGTCTGACTGACGGCACTACGTTGCATCACTGAAAATGTCTGACCGGTGATACTACTTTGCATCACTAAAAATGCCTGACCGGTGGTACTACTTTGCATCACTGAAAATGTCTGACCGGAGGCACTAGATTGCATCACTGAAAACGGCTGAACGATGGTACTACTTTCCATCACTGAAAATGTCTTACAGATGATACTACTTTGCATCACTGAAAGTGCCTGACCGGTGATACTACTTTGCATCACTAAAAATGTCCGGCCGATGGAACTACTTTGATTCACTGAAAATGTCTCACCGATGATACTACTTTGCCTCACTGAAAATGTCTGACCAGTGGTACTGCTTTGCATCACTGAAAATGTCTGTCCGATGGAACTACGTTGGATCACTGAAAATGTCTCTCCGTTGGTACTACATTGAATGACTGACAATGTCTGACCGATGGTACTACATAGCATTACTGTAAAATGCTAACCAATCTTGGTTCGCATCACTGAAATTGTCTGACAAATGCCGGGTTATATCACTGAAAATTACTGACCAATGCAGGGTTATATCACTGAAAATGTCTGACCAAACGGTGTTATATCACTGAAAATGTCTGACCAAACGGTGTTATATAACTGAAAATGGCTGAACAATAAGGTGTTATATCACTGTAAATTTCTGACCAATGCAGGGTTATATCACTGAAAATGTCTGACGGGTGGCACTACTTTGCACCACTGAAAATGTCTGACCGATGATACTACTTTACACCACTGAAAATGGCTGACCGACGGTATAACTTTGCATCACGGAAAATGTCTGACGATGGTACTACTTTACATCACTGAAAATATCTGACTGGTGATACTACTTTGCATCACTAAAAACGCCTGACCAGTGGTACTACTTTGCCTCACTGAAAATGTCTGACCAGTGGTACTGCTTTGCATCACAGAAAATGTCTGACCGGAGGCACTACTCTGCATCACTGAAAATGTCTGACCGATGGTACTTCTTTGCAGCACGGAAAATGTCTGGCCGATGGTACTATTATATTACACAGTATTATTTGGTATATTATAAAGTAATATTTCTACTATGCAGTATTATATAGTACATTATATAGTAGTATTACTAGTATACTATGCAGTATTACTATGTAGTTCCTCTGCTATAATACTATATTATAGTGTTAAATATATTCACCTACAAATTTTGCATATTTTATTTTGTTTTTTATTTTATTTTTGTTTAATACATATTTTTGCAATTTTGGTTATTTTTAATATTTTTTGGAAGTTGGGAAGGTGTTTTTTAAATCGTGATTTTAGATTTTTTTATTCTGTGTGGTTTTATTTTTATTTATTTTTATTTATTTTTTTGAATTTATTAGAATAATAAATACTGTTAAATACTAGATGTACTATATTATAATACTACATTTTAGAATTAAATATTATATTTACGTATTTCCTATATTTAATATATTTCTTTCCTGTGTGCAATGAGGCGAATGAATTTTATACGTTTCAGCATTCGTTATGAATTTATTTTTTGTATGATTTGTGCCTTTTAAAACAGTGTTTTATATTACAACAGAATACGAGGGACAAATGGAATTTACTTAAATTAGAGGTTCTGATGTTCTGAGGTTCGGATCTACATATACACATTTATAACAATTAGATTTAAATTAAATATTAATTTATCCCTTTATAGTGTTTAATTTTGCAAATGTATTTCCTGACAAAGAAAAAATTCAATTAAGTTAAGATAGAATTCCGTTCCCTTGAAATTGTTTGTAGAATTTAATTCGCGATGCTGTAATTATCAAAGGCCAATATGCTAAAAGCATAGCAAACTTGAAACAAAAATATCAGATAAATTTATATCGATGTATAAAATATTTCTATAACAATATCAATATACAATGTACCCATATTAATATACACATAATCATATACAATATACCCATATTCACATTACAATTTAGATATTACAAATTTCAAATGAAAACTTGAAAATCCATGTTTCCAATTTGAAAAATAATTTTCTGTTAAATTAATAAATTTAAAATCAGACTGAAATTGTCAGGAATAAAACTGCCTTAATGGAACGTGGAATAATTGTGTAAAAATAAATTGTAACAGAGAAAAGGGAGGGAAATTATAAAGAACTAGATGAAACAAACGTGTACCGACGCATAATTGCTAGCCCATAAAAATATGTTTAATTTTAAACGCGATAGTGTAATTACATTCGGCAACGAAGCAATTAGCGAGCAATTACAATTTGACATTCGATTTTTATAATGGCAGTGGAAAAATCGTTGAATTTATACCACTGATTTATTCGATAGCACTGATACTGTGACTTCACTATGACATCAGTCCAGTTTCTTTAGACTTTCTAGCTTCAGGTCTCTAACCTAATGTGGTAATGGTTACATAGATTATTAAATATATGTGGAATTGGAATAAGTACGGCCCTGAAAGAATGTCAACTGTGTTTGGGCCTAGAATGGAAGTGACCGTGTGCAAGCGAATTAACTGTAAAGAATGTTTATGGTAGGGTCGAGCGAAAGTTTAGGGATGCGTTCAGAGTGATTGAAGTACTGTGCGTTGCATGAGAGAAGTCATCTGAGAAACTTGTAGGACCGAATCCCTACCAGCCCAAGCATTCTAACATCATGGCAGAAGTAGAGTAAAACGCTTCCCTTATTGGTAGAACTGTTCCCTTCCTATTAGCCCGGTCATAGAACACCATGTGACAAAGAAAGCGAACGAAGCAACGAGACAAAGTGAGACAGACGCAAAAATAGATGCAAGAGCTTAGATTCATCCCAAAGCGTAGTAGTGCTTCCAATTCATCGTAAGTTAACTCTGAGATAATATTTCTATCGCGGATATCTTACGCCTATGTTAACGTAACACGTTACCGAACTTGGAGATAGTAGTTTTGGAAGTGTCATAGACGAGTGGGTATTACTAACAAGAGTACAGGTGGAGCAAGTGGAATACCCCTCTTGCCCCGCAACCGAATGAGATGACTTCTCTCATGCAACGCATAGTACCTGGCCCACTGAGGTTGCGTGGGAAAGGGGCATGATTGGAAAGGAATCCTGGGCATGAATGCTTTAAATAAGGATGCAAGGGCGCGGGCAGCCCAGTCTCCACGGTCTACGGTCTAGAGTCGACAGTCTTTTAACAGTACTTAAAAGTCTTAAGCTAGTGTCTGAGAGTGCGTCGGTAAGAAGTCAAAGTCGAGCGTACCCATACCGAGTAACCTCTTGTTTCGTAGCCGTTAATCTACGTATAAGCTTATTCTATCTTATTAAGAAGTAAAACAACGCTATTTTAGCCCATTCACCCAACCGATTCTACATATATATGTGTTGGGATAAGTGGAACAAGTATGCATGGGATGGAAATCTCTAATGAATTCAGGTTATTATGATAAATGAATGTGCGTGTAATGATTGAGGTGTTTTGTGAATTGTGTATGTCAATGTCAATGTCAGTTGCAATTGAGTATTAATAGTGAGAAGACGTGTGAGAGTGTAATTGTGAGAAATTAATTATATTTCAACGTAATATTTCTGTTTGATAATCTTTGTAATTAAATAAATAATTATTCTTATTGTTATTAAATTTCATTCACCACTAACACCTAACCTATTTTGTTCACTTCACCTAAGGTAGTGTTAGGCCAGTTCTAACCGATCGCCCGTTCAATAAAGATCTATACAGTTTTCACTGTTTCCACTGATGTTCGTTCCTATTCCTTTGCGTTATAACCCCTTTAACAAAATATATTAATTTGTTAACTGTTGAAAAACGTAGAAAAAATTGGTTTCCATTTCTATACACAGGTACCTCGTACGTGGAACGAGATTGAGAATGATATTATTAAAAAGAGTATTAAGATATTTTATTTAACGTTTCCCTGGGTATGAAAATAATCGGGCTGAATTTATTATATCTAAACGAAAGTACGTCTCGTTATTTCGCTTTAATTAATATTAAACCTGCAAATGAGCTTAACGATCTTACGTCTATACTTTTTACTCAACAGAAACTGCTTTTCAACGAGAGATCTTCGGTAACTTGTAACGAAGTTCAGACTTTAATAAAATTGTAATCGTAAACTTTCAGGACACAATGGGGTCTGGATTTCTTGCACCGAGGACAACGAGCGATTAAAATCGGTGACGCTTTGGAAAACAGATTGGAAATTTTTCCAGAATAATTAAAAGCATTTTCTGCTAATTGAAATATTACTGAAACAGAAATAATTAAAGGAACGTATAATTTGTTTACTGTTTTCTGTAGAATGAATAAAAGTTTCTCTTTAATATTTTAAATCTTCCTAAAATGAGAATAATATAGTAAATAATAATAAATAAATATAATAATTATTTATAATAATATTT